>NW_025209768.1:0-2279 GCF_004010195.1 Chiloscyllium plagiosum
AGCCTTTCCTGCGCCTCTTGCGGGGGAGGTTGTAGGGGCTGGTTCTGCATCGTGTGGGCAGTGGGTTGGTCTTCTCGGTTTACGCCGCCGATGTGCTCTTCTGTTTCATCGACCCGGCTGACCTGGGGAGGATTCGCGTGTGCCAGGTCATGTACTCGGCAGCATCTTCCACCAGGATAAACTGGGCCAAATGTTCCAGACTACTGGTCGATCCGTGGCGGGTGGACTCTGCCGGAGGAGTTGCGGGGGTTCAGCTGGAGTACCAGCCATCTCCTCTACCTAGGGGTCTACCTCAGCCCGGCTGAGGAATCCTGGCCGGCCAACTGGCAGCAGCTGGAGGCCAAAGTCTCTGCTCGCCTAGGCCACTAGACAGGACTGCTCTGAGTGCTATCTTACAGGAGACGAGTGCTGGTCATAAACCAGCTGGTGGCCGCCATGCTGTGCTACCGGCTGGTCACTTTGGTCCCTCCTCCTGTCTTTGTCGCTGCCTTCTAGAGAACGTTGGTCGACTTCTTCTGGAACAAAAAATGCACTGGGTCGCTGTGCAGGTTCTGAGTCTCCCTATTGCGGAGGGCGGCCAGTCGCTGGTGTGCGTCTGCACCCAGGTCACGATGTTCCGCCTTCAGACCTTGCAGCAATACATTTACGTCGAGTCTCCTTCTCGGTGGGGCGTACTGGCTACGTATTTTTTCCGCCAGGTGTGTAACCTCAATTACGACACGCAGCTCCTGTTTGTCGACCGTGACGGTTTGGAGGTTCCCCTCAAGACACTGCCTATATTTTACCAGGACCTGATCACTGTCTGGAACATGATCGAATTGCGTCGCCGCTACCCTCCAGCAGGAGTAGCGGCTGTCATCAGGGAGCCATTGCTCAGGAATCCGCACCTCCGTACTCGCGGGTTCGAGTGGCTGTCAGAGGGGAGGGCCGTGGTGGCGAGGGCGACAAGGGTCGGGGACGTGCTGGGTGCCGGGAGCCTGGGCTGGACGCTGCAGCATGACATAGCGATCAGGGCAGCGGTAGACGTCTGGTACGTGGCCACCGCCATCCGACGCCTTAAAACGGCAATTCTCGGACCTGACGTAGTGCACCAGTTGGAGGATGCTCAGGTGTGCAGTGGATTCCGTCCAGGCTCACCCCAGCCCGAACGGAATTTCACATTGTCCCCAAGGTCCTGTACTTCCCGCGGGAGCCTGTGCCCCACAACCTGAGCAGTCTCTGGAATATTAATTTTGTCCCTTTTAAGGACGTAAAAAGGCGGGTCCTGTATCGACTGCTGCTGCACACCGTCCATCTCTTCTCTCTCATCCACCGTCCGCTCGCGCCTTGGCGTGCCCATTTGCGGCTGGGCGGTGGGGATCCCCAATGGAGGGCTCTCTAGGCGGGAATCCTCCCCTTTCTCTCCGGGAGCTGGCGTGGAGGGTCCCCTACAACCGAAGATTGCGTTGGTTCATAGACTCCCAGCCCAACTGCTTGTTCTGTGGCACTGTGGAGTCCGTGGACCACGTATATATTGGGTTTGGGCGTTTGCACTCCATTTTTGATTTTCTGAAAAACCTCCACCTCTGCTTTTGGCTGCATTTCAGTCCCACGCTCCTGATCTTCGGGCACCCGGTACGGAGGAGGGAGAACAGGTCTGAAGACCTCCTCATGGGTCTGCTCCTGCGCCTGGTTGAACTGGACATAAACAGGACCAGGCAGCAGGCCGTGGAGGGGGTCCTCAGGGACTACTGCCTGCCCCTATTCTGCTATGTTAGAGCCCATGTGTCCTTGGAGAAGGAGTACGCGGTGTACACCAACATCCTGGAGTTGTTCACGGAGAGGTGGGCGCCGCAGGGAGTGGAGTGCATTATTTCCCCCTCCAACTCTATTTTGATTTAATCCTTGCCCTCCCCTTCACTGTTTGATCACACAGCATTGCCCTTTGATGTGAAGGGCACTGCGTGTCACTGGCCACTCGCGTGTTTCCTTTCTTCCTGGTGGTGGAAATTTGAATAAAGATTAGTGCACCTTGCGTCTCTCACTGTGTCTCACACCTGTACACGCACAACATGGATGCTGGGGAAAAATAAGCACTAAAAACAAACTGAAGTGTCAGATATCATGTTCACTAAAAAAAAAAGAGATTTAAACAGGAACAGAATGCGGCCATTCGGCCATTAGATGCTGTTACTCAGCTATTGGAGCAGATATTTTAATCTTTCCAACCTGTTACACAGGAAATGCAGGGAAGATACAGCCTTTCAAAGCTGCTACATAGGAATACGGGGAGGGAGGGG
>NW_025209768.1:2296-9376 GCF_004010195.1 Chiloscyllium plagiosum
GTGTTTCCTTTCTTCCTGGTGGTGAAAATTTGAATAAAGATTCGTGCACCTTGTGTCTCTCACTGTGTCTCACACCTGTACATGGATGCTGGGGAAAAATAAGCACTAAAAATAAACTTAAGTGTCAGACATCATGTTCACTAAAAAAAACAAGGGATTTAAACAGGAACAGCATGAGGCCATTCGACCATTAGATGCTGTTACTCAGCTATTGGAGCAGATCTTTTAATCTTTCCAACCTGTTACACAGGAAATGCAGGGAAGATACAGCCTTTCAGAGCTGCTACATAGGAATACGGGGAGGGAGGAGGGATACTGAGCCAGGAGCAAGAATGAATTAGGGAGAAATCAGTCTCTATCAGTTTAACTCAAATTATTGACTGCAGTGACCAGTGCTGGGACCTCAACTATTTGCAAATTACATCCATGGTTTCCAGAAATGGAACAAACATGTTCGAACTAAATTTGAACTGACAGTAAGATTCAGATAAACTGAAGTTATCAAGGGGAGGTAGAGACTCTGTAAATGGATAAGTAACAGACAACAACTTGGTAGATCGAATATAATGTGGGTAACTGAGAACCTGTGATCTTTTTTCAGGAAGAATAACAGGCTGTGTATTACATAGATGGAGAGGGATTACAGGACTTAGTGATACCATGTTTACTGGAGGGTTCACTCTGATCTGTCCAGACATGGGAAGTGTGGCCCCATCACTCTGATGGTCTGCTCCCTGATGTTCACAGTGGCGCCATTACTCTCAGTACATACCGGGTATTTTGATGTGGTTGGTTGGTGGTGGGACTTGGTTAGGGGGAGGATGTTTTGAGCCCTGTACAACTGGGACAGCCTTTATCTAAAAGGCTATCATTCCTTTCTGCGTGGAGACGCGAGGACAATGGGAATGGCTGCCTGCTTCTGAATGAAGAGGCTTTGCCTGCTCCCAGGACAGCGGGTATTCAACAACATGATGAACTGTACCAGGGCACACTGTAACCTTAAGGGGGTGAGAGACGGAGGGTCCAATCACAGGAATGGAAACTAAAGGTATTACCAGATCAGCTTAAATGGTTAGATATTCCACACTCTCAATCCACCTCACAGAACCAGCCCAGACACCATAAACCCAGAGGAGATGTCTGTGCACCGTGGAACACTGTGCAGACCAGGCAAGTGTACTGCTCAGTGCAAGCCAGCAATCTGTCCAGATTCATCCATTGCACTGGTCAGTACAATCCAGCAATCTGTCCAGAGTGAAACACTGCACAGATCATCGAGGTAAAAACAATGACTGCAGATGCTGGAAACCAGATTCTGGATCAGTGGTGCTGGAAGAGCACAGCAAATCAGGCAGCATCCGAGGATAGGCAAAATCGACGTTTCGGGCAAAAGCCCTTCATCAGGAATAAAGGCAGAGAGCCTGAAGCATGGAGAGATAAGCTAGAGGAGGGTGGGGGTGGGAGAGAGTGGCATAGAGTACAATAGGTCAGTGGGGAAGGAGATGAAGGTGATAGGTCAGGGAGGAGAGGGTGGGTAGGTGGAAAAGGAGATAGGCAGGTAGGACAAGTCCGGACAAGTCATGGGGACAGTGCTGAGCTGGAAGTTTGGAACTAGGGTGAGGTGGGGGAAGGGGAAATGAGGAAACTGTTGAAATCCACATTGCTGCCCTGGGGTTGAAGTGTTCCGAGGCGGAAGATGAGGCGTTCTTCCTCCAGGCGTCTTGTGGTGAGGGAGCGGCGGTGGAGGAGGCTCAGCACCTCCATATCCTCGGCAGAGTGGGAGGGGGAGTTGAAATGTTGAGCCACGGGGCGATTTGGTTGATTGGTGTGGGTGTCTCGGAGATGTTCCCTAAAGCGCTCTGCTAGGAGGCACCTAGTCTCCCCAATGTAGAGGAGACCGCATCGGGAGCAACGGATACAATAAATGATATTAGTGGATTTGCAGGTAAAACTTTGATGGATGTGGAAAGCTCCTTTGGGGCCTTGGATGGAGGTGAGGGAGGAGGTGTGGGCGCAGGTTTTACAGTTCCTGCGGTGGCAGGGGAAAGTGCCAGGATGGGAGGGTGGGTCGTAGGGGGTCGTGGACCTGACCAGGTAGTCATGGAGGGAACAGTCTTTGCGGAAGGCGGAGAGGGGTGGGGAGGGAAATATATCCCTGGTGGTGGGGTCTGTTTGGAGGTGGCGGAAATGTCGGCGGATGATTTGGTTTATGCGAAGGTTGGTAGGGTGGAAGGTGAGCACTAGGGGCGTTCTGTCCTTATTGCGGTTGGAGGGGTTGGGTCTGAGGGCGGAGGTGCGGGATGTGGACGAGATGTGTTGGAGGGCATCTTTAACCACGTGGGAAGGGAAATTGCAGTCTGCACAGATCATGTCAGAGCATTTACCTTTAAATCATCTGTCGAGTATGCGAAGCTGGGATAGAGACAAAAAAAACCCTTCTGATGCTGAAATCCAAAGTAGACAGGCAGGAGGCTGGAAGAACACAGCAAGCCAGGCAGCATCAGGAGCTGGTGAAATCGACGTTTTGGGAGTAACACTGCTGAAGGTGTCCTGAAATGTCAAATTCCACACCTCCCAATGCTGCCTGGCTTGCTGTGTTCATCCAGCCTCCTGCCTGTTAAGTGTGAGAAGCAGTGGAGACCACACCCATGAATTGATCGATAAACCCGGATTAAACGTCTGTTCATCACCAGGAGCTGCGCAGTGATCACTAATTTGTAACCTGGAGCAGTTACCCTCCAAGCATGAAGGACTGTGTACAGCGCCCCAGTGCATTGATCTATAAACCAGGAGCAGTTACCCTCCCAGCATCTAGGACTCTGTACTGCACCCCAGCGCATTGATCTATAAACCAGGAGCAGTTACCCTCCCAGCATCTAGGACTCTGTACTCCAACCCAGTATATTGATCTGTAACCCAAGAGCAGTTACCTCCCCAGTGCATTGATCTGTAACCCAGGAGCAGTTACCCTCCCAGCATGTAGGACTGTGTACACTACCCCAGTGCATTGCTCAGTAGCACTGTGTTAGAACCCTGCCCCGCGTGGGGAAACTTGCAGCCCATGCTGGAAGTGACAGGATGTGCAGCTCCCACCCATTTCCAGCTCCATCTCTCCATTGTGTCCTGACAAGGGGATGCTGTGGGTGTGAACAAGACTGCCACAGATATACAGAGATGGAGGGGGAATCAGGTTAAACAATAACAAATGGGAGGGCTGTGGGAAATAGACACAGAGGGGGAGACAGAGAGACAGTGTTATGGAAGGATGTGTTCCCAGGTTTCAGAATACAGAAATGAAAACATTTTAACAGCGTCGTGTAACATAAGTGTTTCCAAGAATGATAGGTGAACAGGATATTGGTGGGAGTTCAGATGATGCGGAGTTTTGGATGAATATTTGTCCTGCAGCTTTGTATCTGGGTGTAGGGTCAGCAGAGTCTTTGATTCATTGAGCTAAATATAGCAATAATTTGTCTCAGTGCCATTTCCATTGAGTGTGACAGAGGGATCATCCACACGGGGCCGAGCTACTTTCCTGGTGCTATCCTATCGAACTCACCTCATTAACTACCCACCACATCCCATGGTGTCCCTCTCATTCAATACCAGCCCGACACTCCCAACCATCATGGCTGGAGGTACTCACCATCGCCTGGTTGCCCCTGGATATTCCATGACCCCTGACACTGGGGCCATCTTTAAAAGGCCAAGGGACACACAGTTGAGCTTTCTCAGTCCGGAGCTGCCCTGCAGTTTACCCCGAGCATGGCAGATAAGGTGTAATTAGACCGTGGTTTGTCGACAGGGGCACGGAGAGCCTGGTGATTGGGCTAGTACAGAGGGGGCCCATTCACTTCCCAGAGGGGGCCACACCATCAGACCCACCGAGCATGATCTGAACTCAACACCCAGCTCAGTGCAGTAACTGTGGTCTGAGGAAATGTCCAGCAATACAGGATAAGCATCAATAACCTTCCCCTCTCTGTCAGGATAAGGTTCACCATATTCTCTCTGCTCCCTCGCACTCACTCTATATCTGTTATAGCACAGATCGCCGAACAAGGCTCATGCTCCACCACTCTCACTGCTGCATGCAGCACCTTCTCTCTCTCTGTGTCTCTCTCTGTCTCTGTCTGTCTCTCTTTCTCTCTCTCTCTTCCCCTCCACTTTACCCTCCCCCCACCCACCACATTAATAACACTGCATGGATACAACACTGTGGACTGACTCCCTCCGGACACCTCACCATGACCACGTCCCCTACCTATACCAGCTAACAGCAGGGCCACCCACTCCCACCCTCACTCCCTCCCTTTCTACCATTCCAGGATAAACAGCCTGGAATAGGACAGAAAGGGCCAAGCCCGGTGGTGAAGTCCCCGATGTCCGTTCCCTCAACCCCCCTCCCTCCCGCCATGTGGGAAGGACCCCGGTACGAGCCGGAGAGGACCAGGACGCCTCGTGTGGAGATTCTGAAACATCCACGTCCCACCGACGGAGTAAGGAGCAATGTTCAATGAAGGGTGATTCTAACTTTAAACACACGGGCAGCTCCGTTGCCCCCCCCGACACAAATTAGAAACGTGGCCCTGATGCTATCTCCCTTTTGTGTCGAGCTGGTACAAATGGAATCCCCACGGTTAAAGTTCCACACTGCCCTCCATAGATTTTACAATTCTTCCAGGTTCGATGCCATCTACAAACCTTGAGATTGTCCTAGCGTCACAGTCCCCATGAAACATCTGAAATCCTGCCGCACTCAAGAGTGTGAGGAAGTGAAATATTGCTCCATGGACGGTGTCGAATAATGACATGCTGACAACGGAGCAACAAAAATCCAGACGGTCTGAATGAAATATTAACAAACCACAGAGCAAGAGTGATCTGGATAGGTTCCACTTATCTATATTAATCAGGGTATGATGTGATGAAGTTGAAAGCGTGCACTGTACCTTTAGGAATAGGTGAATGCTGTTCTGAACTGAGAGCTTACAAGCACCTAAGATATGAGAGAATGGCAGACCCAGAAACACATATTGCAAGAGAACTGGAGTTGGGTAATAAGCAGTTAAGAGATTGGGGACCTCAGAGTTTTGAATTGTTGATGCAAAATGTTCACTTTCAGAGGTAAAAAATAAATTGATGTTTTTTATTTAAACTGGAATTTGGGAGTTCTCTGCCATTCATATTTGAACAGTTTACAAGGTGAATTGAACATTTCTTTATGTTTAATTGAAATTATCAGATGAGCTTCAATTCCTAACAATTCTTGTCAGTGTATCTGTGTATCTCTGTGTGGGGCAGGTCTGGCAGTCTCTGTGATGTTTAAAGTGATGCAATGCCACCCTCTGCTGGCGTCCACACGCCACTGCACAGGCATTGGCAGAGGGTGAAAACCAACAGGGATTCATTCAGAGAGGGGGAGGGAGAGGGCAGCTGCTCCCAGCACCATCCAAACTGATGTCTTACCCATATACTCATCTAAATGTCCTTCAAACATTGTAACTGTCACTGCTTTCACCGCTTCCTCTGGAAGTTCATTCCACACACAAGCCAGACTCTGTCTGAAATAATTACCTCTCATGATATTTGTGAATCATTTATCCTCGCATCTTAAAATTTCCCTCAGTTTTGAATTCCCAACTCTAGGGAAAAGACATCAGCCCTTCTGCTTATCTGTACCCCTCACGATTTTGTAAACTTCCGTGAAGTTACCCCTTAATCTCATACTCTCCAGTGAAAAAAGTGCCAGCCTATCCAGCCCCTCCTTTTCGCTCATTCCCTCCATTCCCAACAACATCAGGTTAATCTCTTCTGAACCCTCTCCAGTTTAATAATATCAAGGTCAGTAATATCAAAGTGAATAGTCAAGGTGTTTTCTAAGGGTACAGGAAGTCCAAAACTAGAGGACATAGGCTTAACGTGAGAGGGGAAACATTTAAAAATGACCTAAGAGGCATCTTTTTCATCCAGAGGGTGGTGCGCCTATGGAATGATCGGGCAGGATGACCAGACTGGACACACAAACCCAGAAGGGGTCTCACCAATGTCCTGTACAACCACAACATGACGTCTCAATTTCGATACTCAAAGGTCTTACCGATGAAGGCAAGTGTGTTCAACACTTTCTTAACCACACGATCAAAATGAGGTGCAAATTTAAAAGAATTATACCTGACGGCCTAGGTCTCTGTCCGACAACACTGCCAAAGGCCCTACTTTTAACTGTATAGGTCCTGCTCTTGTTTGATTTACCAAACCCAATACCTCGCAGTAATCCAAATTAAACTCCATCTGCCACCCCTCAGCTCAGTGTGTGATATTACTGCAATCTCACCCTCTCCCTTCAATGTTAAAATGTCAATCCCTCTCCAGGATGCCTGCACATTCCAGCCTTGAGTTTCACAAAGACCCTGAGCTTGGGTAGCCTTGTGTGGTTCGTGGGAGGAGGTACAGATTGCAGATACAGTCAGTGGGGAGGAGAGGCTGGACAGTAATCACCGGCCTGGCATCATTTCATGGCTTTAGGAAGTGGGCAGTCGCACGTTAGAGGTGGGTAATACCGCTCAGTGCTTTGGGGCCAGAAAGTAAGCTCTTCTTCGTCTCTGGTGTTCAGTAATAAATATCCATTTGAGACCCTTCATTGGGCAGAGTGTGTCTGCAGGATTTCTTTCCCTAATATTGCAGACAACAGATAATAGCAATTAAAGCCGTTCATAGTTAAATTCGATGGCACAGAATGTACACTCAATATCCTACAGTTGAGACAAATATCTTGTATTTGTTTAACAATACAAAGTGGTTTTTTTTTGTAATTGAGTAATGATAACCTGATTATAATAAATAGGAGAAAGTGAGGATGGCAGACGCTAGAGATCAGAACTGAAAAATGTGTTTCTGGAAAAGCGCACCAGGTCAGACAGCATCCAAGGAGCAGGAAAATCGACGTTTCGAGCATAAGCCCTTCTTCAGGAATGAGGCTGGTGTGCCAAGCAGGCTAATATAAAAGGTAGGGAGGAGGGACTTGGGGGAGGGGCATTGGGAATGTGATAGGTGGAAGGAGGTGAGGGTGACGGTGAT
>NW_025209768.1:9698-12249 GCF_004010195.1 Chiloscyllium plagiosum
CCGCCACCTCCAAACAGACCCCACCACCAGGGATATCTTTCCCTCCCCTCCACTATCAGTGTTCCGGAAAAACCACTCCTTCCACCACTCCCTCGTCAGGTCCACAACCCCCACCAACCCAACCTCCACTCCTGGCAGCTTCCCCTGCAACCGAAAGAAATGCAAAACTTCGCCCACACATCATCCCTCACTTCCCTCCAAGGCCCCAAGGGATCCTTCGATATCTGCCACAAATTCACCTGCACCTCCAAACACATCATTTACTGTATCCGCTGCACCCGATGTGGTCTCCTCAACATTGGAGGGACAGGCCACCTACTTGCGGAACGTTTCAGAGAACACCTCTGGGACACCCGTACCAATCAACCCAACCGCCCCATTGCTCAACACTTTAACTCCCCCTCCCACCCAACCAACGACATGCAGGTCCTTGGCCTCCTCCGTCGCCAGACCATGGCAACAAGACGCCTGGAGCAAGAGCACCTCATCTTCCGCTTAAGAACCCTCCAACCACAAGGGATGAATGTGGATTTCTCCAGCTTCCTCATTTCCCCTTCACCGACCTTATCTCAGTCCCAACCCTCAGATTCAGCACCACCTTCTTGACCTGCAATGTTCTTCCCGACCTCTCCACCCCCACCCCCTCTCCGGCCTATCACCGTCACCTTCACCTCCTTCCACGTATCACATTCCCAATGCCCCTCCCGCAAGTCCCTCCTCCCTACTTTTATCTTAACCTCCTTGGCACACCAGCCTCATTCCTGAAGAAGGGCTTATGCCTGAAACGTCGATTCTCCTGATCCTTGGATGCTGTCAGACCTGCTGTGCTTTTCCAGCAACACATTTTTCAGCTCTGATTATAATAAACCCACACTGAGCTGAAAGCGGGCACTAAAATATGTCCCAAAATCTGGGTATGGTAGTGTAGTGCGTAGGGTCCCTGCCTCTCAGTCAGTGCTCTGAATTTGATTCCAATTCCTGAACTTGTGTGGTAGTGTTCCTAGCTCTGGACTAGAAGGCCTGGATTCAAGTCCTGCCTGTTTCGGAGGTATGTCACAGCATGTCAGAACAGGTTGATGAGCAAACACACAGGAGAATACTGTTACAGCTTTATGGGTATTGCTGAGTGGTGCTAGTGTCCGTCCGGGCACAAAGGTCTCGGTGTAAAGCCCACAGATGTGTCTCCTGATACATCTGAACAAACTGATTAAAATGGATTTCGAATTGTGACCTGATGGAGAAGGAAGAGCTATCAGTATTGCATTTCAGAATTTAGGCCCAGGATGACTGAAAGTACAGCTATTCATGTTGATTAAAGTCACATTTTGCAGCAGTAAAGGTTTATAAAATTAAAATGGTCATGGATAGGGTGAGTAGTCAAAGTTTTCCCCCAGGTTAAGCGTGTCAAGAACTATAGAGGATTGGTGGAAAGTGAGAGCGGAAAGGTTTTGATGAGGCCTGAAGGGCACCTTTTCACACAGAGGGTGGTGTGTGTATGGAATGAGCTGCCAGAGGAAGTGGTGGAGGCTGGTACAACTACGGCATGTAAAAGGAATCTGGATGTTGACAGACCTGCTGAGCTTTTCCAGCACTTTCTGTATTTCTTTAAAAAATGCATTCATTTTAACACAGGTATTCTGAATAAATTAAACATTTTATTTTTTTTTATGACGCAGGGCCATGGAAACATATTTCAAATCAAACTCTTTTCTGCTAAGAGTATGGCTCTGTGTATGACAGCAGCAATGATGCACCTACATGGAACAGGGAATGTGATGGAGGACATAGTTTTGACAATGTACAAGAAGACCTCACATGTTCCAGTTTGGGAAAGGATGACATTACTGTGTGATTCAGCTCAGAGAGGGAGAAAATGTAATCTGCCTGAGAAGGAACGGCCTATTGCACTCTCTCTCCTTCATTGTTCCTCATCACAGCAATGTGTGCGAGCAAAAAAAAAAACAGTCGTCATTACCATTCTTATTTTTTATGGAATCCCTGCAGTGTTGAGACAGGCCCTTCGGCCCAACAAGTCTATACCAACCTTCCCAACCCATTCCCCAATATTCACCCCTGACTAATTCACCTAACCTAGAAATCCCTGAACACTACAGCATGACCAATCCACCGAACCGACACAGTTTGTGGTCGGAAACTGGATCACCAATTAGAGCTCACACAGAAAAGTGGAAAATGTGTAAACTCCACACAGACAGTCACCCAAGGCTGGAATCGAACCCAAGTTCCTCGTGCTGTGAGGTAGCAGTGCTACCGTGCTACCCTTTGGGTGATCACTGACCAGAATTCACTGGAATCTCCTCACTGCCTAAAGCAAAGGGAATTAAGCCAAATCCAACTGTCCCAGGATGGAATCCCATTGCTCGCAGCTGTGTGAGTACAATATCTTCAGAAACAGAACAGCGTTTTGGACAATCTCACAATTTTCCCTTTTTCATGAGTTCCAATAATATTTGGACAGAGTTCTTTCAAGTTAAAAGTGTGTGTGTGTGTGTGTGTGTGTGTGTGTGTGTGTGTGTGTGTGTGTGTGTGT
>NW_025209768.1:12284-12945 GCF_004010195.1 Chiloscyllium plagiosum
TTTTTAGAATGGGAAATATTGATTATATTCTTGCAATACCCATATAGTTTGCCATTCATCTTTCCACCATAGTTTGAGTAACATTGCTCTGGATCATAAACGTGCTATTTTGAGTAACATTGCTCTGGATCATAAACGTGCTATTTGAGCAGCTTAAATAAACTAGCCTGACTTGTTCCGAAAACTGATCCTGACCCAGTCTGAGACAGATATCATCGGCCATCTCACCAACCTGGTTACTTTTAACATTTGTTGGGAGCAGTGGAGGAGTGGGACTAGAAAAGGAAACAGTGACCCAAAAAGCCAGGGAATTATACACCGGTCAGCCTGATGTCAGTGGTGGGTAAGTTGTTGGAGGGGATTCTGAGGGATAGCATTTACATACATTTGGGAAGGCAATGGCTGATCGGAGTAGACAACGTGGCTTTCTGCATGGGAATTCATGTCTCATTAATTTGGTTGAGTTTTTTGAAAACGTGACAAAGAAGATTGTTGAAGACAGTTTGGTAGACATTGTCTATATGGACTTCAGCAAGGTGTTCATTTAAAGAACAAAGAGCAAAGAAAATTTACAGCCCATGAACAGGCCCTTCGCCCTCCAAGCCTGAGCCGATCCAAATGTACTGTCTAAATCTGTCGGTCAATTCCTAAGCATCTGTAT
>NW_025209768.1:13950-16067 GCF_004010195.1 Chiloscyllium plagiosum
AGGTACATTGTTCCTTGAAAGTGGAGTCGAGGTAGACAGAGTGGGACAGAACACATTTGGCACATTTCCCTTAATCAATCGGAGCATTGAGTACAGGGGTTGTTGTGGCATGTTACAGCTGTACAGGATGTTGGTGAGACGACTTTAAGAATACTGCGTACAACTCAGTTTTCTGCAGAAATGATTAAGACACAGATGTTCCAGGAGTGGAAGTTTGAGCTTTAGGGAGAGGTTTCCCCCTGGAGTGTCAGAGATTGAGGGGTGACATTATAGAGGTTTATAAAATCATCAGGGGCATTGATATTCTGAACAGCTACGTTCTGCTCCCCAGGACAGGGGAGTCCAGAAAAAGAGGGCATAGGTTGAAGGAGAGAGGGCGAATGATTTAGAAGGGACCTTAAGGTAAATGTTTCACACAGAGAATGGTGTGTGTACGGAAAGTGCTGTCAGATGAAGTGCTGAAGGCGGTTACAATCGCACATTTAAAAAGTGTCTGAAAGAGGAGGGATATTGGCCAAGTGCTGGCAATGGGACTGGATCAGATTTGATATCTGATCGGAGTGAACAGATTGGACGAACGGGTCTGTTTCCGTTCTGCATGACTCTCGGATTCTATAAAAAGGATGACGAATGATTCTGAAAGGACTTTTCAAGTGGGAATTCTCTTCACTGGAAGTTTATCATGCCTCTATGCTCACATTGATTGAAGGCTGCATGAGGTAAATATTTGACAGAGAAGTGAGTCATGCATAATGGGATATCGACAGGAAAGTGGGGCTGAGACCACAACCTGATCAGTCACAATCTTCGTGCCTGGTGGAGAAGGCTCAAAGTATGTAATGACCCACTCCTGCTCCTCAGTCCCATGCTTCTGTGTTCCATTCAGCCCCTCAAACATGTTAGACAGGAGCAGTTGGAGGCTACTTACTGCTATAAACTGGTGCACAGAAACAGAGGAGTCTATTCAGCCCTTCATAACTGTCCCACACACTTTGAGGTGATTTGGGAAATGTAATTGGAAAACCCAGGCACGGGTATAAACGAGGACGCTCATCTCTCTTTACAGACCTTCCCCTATCTGCAACATGTGCTTCATTTGTTGGTCATGTTGTAGACCTAAATTCACTGTGAATACAGCCCCTATACCTCACCCAGAGATGGCTCACAGAATCCTCTGGTCTCCCCGACTGCAATATTCAATAACAGAGCATTCATGAAAATAACACCCACTAACTTTTCAATAACAGAATGTGAGAACATCTGAAACAGGGGCAGGTCGTTCATTCCCCAAACCTGCCTTGCCTTTCACAAAAATCATGGCTGATCTGCTCTCGGTCTGAAATCCTCTTTAATAGGCAATTCGTCATAGCCCTCACCTCTCTGACAGATCAATATCCATCTACCTCCTCTTCAAATAATTTCAGTCATCTCGCTCCCAGAACACTCTTGAGAAGAGAAATCCTGACATTCAATCCCATCTGTTTGAAGAAAACACTTTCTGCTCCTATATCATGGTTAATTGATGTGAACAAAAGAGGTTGACACAAGGGTTCAGGTAAAATGACTGGCCCCAATATCAAGGCTGTGGTTGACTTCTGTTGACATCAAGGAGCTTAACAAAACTGGACATAATGGGAATCAGAGTAAACTGTCCAGTGTTTGGAGTCAAACATGGCACAAAGGAAGATGTTCATCATCTCAGTCCTGGATCACCTCTGTGCGAGATCCTCAGGGTAGCTTCCCCTTCACAAACATCTACAGCTGTTCCAGCAATATCTCCCCGCCCCCACCCTCCCCACCATAAGACCAGAAGTGGAGATTGTCACTGGAGATTCCACAATGTACAGAACATTTTGTCCCCCGTCAGCTCCTGAACTGGTCTGTGTCCATGTGCAGCAAGACCCGGACACCACTCAGGCTTGTGCTGTTAAAGTGTCTGTAACATTCATGTAACAGCACTGCCTGACACTGCACATTGCCACAGTAAAACAAGAGTTCATTCAGCACCTCACGCTGGTTTCACAGGAATATGAGGAAGCCATTCAGCCCATTGACACTATTGGACAAGAAAAGGACAGCCCATTCAGTGCCTCCAGCCTATTACTCAGGAAGAGAAG
>NW_025209768.1:16571-17444 GCF_004010195.1 Chiloscyllium plagiosum
ACTGCTCCACGTTGTTCCTCTTGGCTCCGTTACTCATGATACACACGTGGGACTTTACCATGGTGAGGAGGGAAGCCATATGTCCCGTATGAAGTCTCAAGAAGGCACCTTCCATCTCCGACAAGCCAGCTTGGTGTTCTCTATGTAGGGTGGAAGCTGGTGGGAATGGCTACCTGTTTCAGAATGAAGGTATTGTGGCTGCTGTTGGGGATTGTGAAAACATGGCGTTCAGTACAGGGACACACACCGACTGCACAATAACATGGCGAGAGTTAGTAAAGGTATATAAATTATTCGGAAAGCCATGTTAGACTGAAGAATGGACTCTCTAAGTTCAAATAATGGCGATCTTGCTCATGTTCATCTTGTCACACGCTTGTCCTGTGCAGTGTATCCTGTATGCCTTACTCTGTCCAAGTCTATTTCCACCCTATGATCTGCCTGGCCATGCTTACTATGACCTGCCCCCACTGCTCATAAATAAAGTGTTCCCCTGTACTGAGATACACGTGGCAATAAATCAAACCAATCAATCCTGGGCAAAGTATGGAATTTCTCACCCTATCAATGTGTCTTGTGGATATCAGTGTTCGCTGCCACTCCTCGTGTTTCTGCGCCATCATTTCTGCGTCTCTCACAGCTCGACACGTTAAACACTTCGTTTCTTTACTCTATCCTCATGTTGCCATCACCCGTGTCTGTGGTAAGGAGATCATTCCTTACAAAGGAGATCAAATCTGTACAGAGTGCTCCAAATACTCTCTCAGCAAGGCTCTACAACAGCAGGAAGATGGCTTTACTTATGTACTCGAATCATCTTAAAATGAAGGAAAGCACACCATTGACTGCACCAATTACTGACACAGGGTTTGA
>NW_025209769.1:0-9563 GCF_004010195.1 Chiloscyllium plagiosum
GCTGACACTTACTGTCACACTGACCGTCACACTCACACTCACTATGACACTGATTGTTACACTCACACTCACTGTCACACTGACCGTTACACTCACTGTCACACTGATTGTTACGCTCACACTCACTGTCACACTAACTGTTATGCTCACACTCACTGTCACACTGATTGTTACACTCACACTCACTATCACACTGACCGTTACACTCACACTCACTGTCACACTGATTGTTACACTCACACTCACCGTCACACTGACCATTACACTCACTGTCACACTGATTGTTATGCTCACACTCACTGTCACACTGACCGTTACACTCACACTATCTGCCACACTGATTGTTTCACTCACATTCACTGTCACACGGAACGTTACGCTCACACTCACTGTCACACTGACCGTTACACTCACACTCACTGTCACACTGATTGTTACACTCACATTCACTGTCACACTGACCGTTATGCTCACACCCACTGTCATACTGATCGTTACACTCACACTCAACGTCACACTGACAATTACACTCACACTCACTGTCACACTGATTGTTACGCTCACACTCACTGTCACACTGACCGTTACACTCACATTCACTGTCACACTGATTGTTACACTCACACTCACTGTAACACTGATTGTTACGCTCACACTCACTGTCACACTGACCGTTACGATCACACTCACTGTCACACTGATTGTTACACTCACACGCACCATCACACTGACCGTTACACTCACACTCACTGTAACACTGACCATTACACTCACACTCACTGTCACACTGATTGTTACACTCACACTCACTGTCACACTAACTGTTACACTCACACTCACTATCACACTAACTTTTATGCTCACACTCACTGTCACACTGACAGTTACACTCACACTCACTGTCACACTGACTGTTACGCTCACACTCACTATCACACTGATTGTAACACTCACACTCACTGTCACACTGACCGTTACACTCACACTAACTATCACACTGATTGTTACACTCGCACTCACTGTCACACTGATTGTTACACTCACACTCACTATCACACTAACTGTTAGCTCACACTCACTGTCACACTGACCGTTACACTCGCACTCACTGTCACACTGACCGTTACACTCACACTCACTGCCACACTGATTGTTACACTCACATTCACTATCACACTAAGTGTTACGCTCACACTCACTGTCACACTGACCGTTACACTCACACTCACTGTCACACTGACCGTTATGCTCACACTCACTATCACACTGACCGTTACACTCACACTCACTGCCACACTGATTGTTACACTCACATTCACTATCACACTAAGTGTTACGCTCACACTCACTATCACACTGACCGTTACACTCACACTCACTGTCACACTGATTCTTACACTCACATTCACTGTCACACTGACCGTTACATTCACACTCACTGTCACACTGATTGTTTCACTCACACTCACTGTCACACTGACCATTACACTCACACTCACTGTCACACTGATTGTTACACTCACACTCACTGTCACCCTAACTGTTACGCTCACACTCACTGTCACACTGATTGTTACACTCACACTCACTATCACACTAACTGTTAGCTCACACTCACTGTCACACTGACCGTTACACTCGCACTCACTGTCACACTGACCGTTACACTCACACTCACTGTCACACTGACCATTACACTCACACTCACTGTCACACTGACCATTACACTCACACTCACTGTCACAGTGATTGTTACACTCACACTCACTGTCACACTGACTGTTACGCTCACACTCACTGTCACACTGACCGTTACACTCTCACTCACTGTCACACTGATTGTTACACTCACACTCACTGTCACACTAACTGTTACACTCACACTCACTATCACACTAACTTTTATGCTCACAGTCACTGTCACACTGATTGTTACGCTCACACCCACTGTCACACTGACCATTACACTCACACTCACTGTAACACTGATTGTTACACTCACACTCACTATCACACCAACTGTTACGCTCACACTCACTGTCACACTGACTGTTACACTCACATTCACTATCACACTGATTGTTACACTCACACTCACTGTCACACTAACTGTTACGCTCACACTCACTGTCACACTGACCGTTACGCTCACACTCACTGTCACACTGATTGTTACACTCACACTCACTGTCACACTAACTGTTACGCTCACACTCACTGACACACTGACTGTTACACTCACACTCACTGACACACTGACTGTTACACTCACACTCACTGTCACACTGATTGTTACACTCACACTCACTGTCACACTGACCGTTACACTCGGGCTTTAAGTTTGTCACACAAAATTAAGAAGATGTTGTACCAGAAGGGGATTTGGATCATGGGAAGTAAGGCAGATTTTATTAGAATCAGGCGGGACCTGGCCAAAATAGATTGGGAACAGCTGCTTGTGGGTAAATCGACAACAGGATGGTGGGTCGGGGGATGGGGAGGGCATTGTTCAAAAAGGGATTGGGGAGAGAGTATAGGCCCAACATGCCCCCTTTATAGTGAGACATAGGAGCAAGAAACCCAGAGAATCCTGGATGTCTAGGAATATTCAGAACTGGATAAAAAGACAGATGTTAGCAGGTACAAAGGGAGCAGATCAATGGACACCCGAGTGAGGTGTAGCAGGTGCAAGAGAGAAAACAGAAGAAAGTAATTTGGAGAGCAAAGAGGGGACATGACAAAAACACTGGTGGGTAAAAGTAGGGAGAATCCCCAAGACATTCTATAACGATAACGGGGGAAAAGATTAACAAGGGAGGGAGCTACACGTGGAGCCCGAGGACATTGGTAGAGTATTAAGTCAATGTTGCACATCTGTCTCTGCTGAGGAGAAGCAGATTGTAGGTACAGAATTTGAAAAGCTGAGCTCTGAAGTTCTTGAGCAGTTTGATAAGTAGTGAGGGGACATTGGAGCTTTAGATGGATTAAAACCTGGACAAATCCCCAGGTCAGGCTGGGTTGGTTATGATTTAATCTAAATTTCCTACAGTGTGGAAACAGGCCCTTCGGCCCAACCAGTCCACACCAACCCTCAGAAGAGGAACCCACCCAGAACTCATTTCCATTCAGTTACCCCTGACTAATGCACCTAACACTATGGGCAATTTAGCACGGCCAATTCACCAAACCTACACATCTTTGGACTGTGGGAGGAAACCCACGCAGACACGGGGAGAATGTGCAAACTCCACACAGACAGCCATCTGAGGCTGGAACCAAACCCGGGTCCACTCGCTGTGAGGCAGCAGTGCTAACGCTGAGGCACTGTGCCACCCTGTTGTATTGCAAGCTGCTGTGGGACACAATGGAATGAAATTACAGGGACCGTGAGCCAAGTTATTAAATTGTCTCTGGCCACAGGGGAGGTGCCAGAGGGACTGGAGGACAGCTCATGTGGTCCCACTTTTCACCAGGAATACAGTAGGGAGTTACAGGCCAATTGGTCTAACATCAATGTTTGGGAAACTATTGGAGAAAATACTGAAGGAGACAATTTATCTCTGTTTGGTGGGCAAGGTTTGATTAGAGGCAAGTCAGCCCGGCTTTGTCAGAGTGAGGTCTGAGGGCAGGAGGATGGTGGTGGAGTAGGCCCTCTGAGCCCAGCACTTGTCCACCTCGTCCATTTTCCTTTTAGTTTCTTTCCTTCCTCTCTCTACTCTCTCTTATTCTCTTCTGTTTTGTTTTACTTACCCAGGTGAAGAGTTCAGATGTGATGATGACTTTGGCAGTGACAAGCTGGGCCCATTACCATGGAACAGAGTGGGGCCCATTACCACGGAACCGTGTGGGGCCCATTACCACGGAACAGAGTGGGGCCCATTACCACGGAACCGTGTGGGGCCCATTACCATGGAACAGAGTGGGGCCCATTACCATGGAACCGTGTGGGGCCCATTACCACGGAACTGATTGGGCCCATTACCACGGAACTGATTGGGCCCATTACCATGGAACCGTGTGGGGCCCATTATCACGGAACCGTGTGGGGCCCATTACCATGGAACCGAGTGGGGCCCATTACCACGGAACCGTGTGGGGCCCATTACCATGGAACAGAGTGGGGCCCATTACTACGGAACCGTGTGGGGCCCATTACCATGGAACAGAGTGGGGCCCATTACCATGGAACCGAGTGGGGCCCATTACCACGGAACAGAGTGGGGCCCATTACCACGGAACCGTGTGGGGCCCATTACCATGGAACAGAGTGGGGCCCATTACCATGGAACAGAGTGGGGCCCATTACCATGGAACCGAGTGGGGCCCATTAACATGGAACCATGTGGGGCCCATTACTACGGAACCGAGTGGGGCCCATTACCATGGAACCGTGTGGGGCCCATTACTACGGAACCGTGTGGGGCCCCTTACCATGGAACAGAGTGGGGCCCATTACCATGGAACCGAGTGGGGCCCATTACCATGGAACCGTGTGGGGCCCATTACCATGGAACCGTGTTGGGCCCATTACCATGGAACCATATGGGGCCCATTACCACGGAACCGAATGGGGCCCAAAACCATGGAACGCTGTGAGCCCATTACCACAGAACCATGTGGGCCCATTACCACAGAACCATGTGGACCCATTACCACGGAACCGTGTGGGCCCATTACCACGGAACCGTGTGGGCTCATTACCACGGAACCGTGTGGGCCCATTACCACGGAACCGTGTGGGGCCCATTACCACGGAACCGTGTGGGCCCATTACCACGGAACTGTGTGGGCCCAGTAACACAGACCTAGTGGGGCCCAGCAACACAGACCCGAGTGGGGCCCAGTAACACACACCCGAGTGGGCCCAGCAACACACACCCGAGTGGGTCCAGTAACACAGACCCGAGTGGGCCCAGTAACACAGACCCGAGTGGGCCCAGTAACATAGACCCGAGTGGGGCCCAGCAACACAGACCCGAGTGGGGCCCAGCAGCACACACCCGAGTGGGCCCAGCAGGACACACCCGAGTGGGGCCCAGCAGCACAGACCCGAGTGGGGCCCAGCAGCACACACCCGAGTTGGGCCCAGCAACACAGACCCGAGTGGGGCCCAGCAGCACACACCCGAGTGGGCCCAGCAGGACACACCCGAGTGGGGCCCAGCAACACAGACCCGAGTGGGGCCCAGCAGCACACATCCGAGTGGGGCCCAGCAACACACACCCGAGTGGGGCCCAGCAACACAGACCCGAGTGGGGCCCAGCAGCACACACCCGAGTGGGCCCAGCAGCACACACCCGAGTGGGCCCAGCAGCACAGACCCGAGTGGGCCCAGCAACACGGACCCGAGTGGGGCCCAGCAACACAGACCCAATTGGGCCCAGCAACACAGACCCGAGTGGGCCCTGCAGCATAGGCTCGAGTGGGGCCCAGCAGCACACACCCGAGTGGGCCCTGCAGCACACACCCGAGTGGGGCCCAGCAGCACAGACCCGAGTGGGGCCCTTCAACACACACTCGAGTGGGCCCAGCAACACAGACCCGAGTGGAGCCCTTTAACACACACTCGAGTGGGCCCAGCAACACAGACCCGAGAGGGGCCCAGCAGCACACACCCGAGTGGGGCCCAGCAGCACACACCCGAGTGGGGCCCAGCAACACAGACCGAGTGGGGCCCAGCAACACACACCCGAGTGGGGCCCAGCAACACAGACCCGAGAGGGGCCCAGCAACACACACCCGAGTGGGGCCCAGCAACACAGACCCTAGTGGGGCCCAGCAACACAGACCCGAGTGGGCCCTGCAGCATAGGCTCGAGTGGGGCCCAGCAAAACAGACCCGAGTGGGGCCCAGCAACACAGACCCGAGTGGGGCCCAGCAACACAGACCCGATTGGGCCCTGCAGCATAGGCTCGAGTGGGGCCCAGCAACACAGACCCGAGAGGGGCCCAGCAACACACACCCGAGTGGGGCCCAGCAACACAGACCCTAGTGGGGCCCAGCAACACAGACCCGAGTGGGCCCTGCAGCATAGGCTCGAGTGGGGCCCAGCAACACAGACCCGAGTGGGGCCTGCAGCATAGGCTCGAGTGGGGCCCAGTAACACAGACCCGAGTGGGGCCCAGCAACACAGACCCGAGTGGGCCCTGCAGCATAGGCTCGAGTAGGGCCCAGTAACACAGACCCGAGTGGGCCCTGCAGCATAGGCTCGAGTGGGGCCCAGCAACACAGACCCGAGTGGGGCCCAGCAACACAGACCCGAGTGGGCCCTGCAGCATAGGCTCGAGTGGGGCCCAGTAACACAGACCCGAGTGGGGCCCAGCAACACAGACCCGAGTGGGCCCTGCAGCATAGGCTCGAGTAGGGCCCAGTAACACAGACCCGAGTGGGCCCTGCAGCATAGGCTCGAGTGGGGCCCAGCAACACAGACCCGAGTGGGCCCTGCAGCATAGGCTCGAGTGGGGCCCAGTAACACAGACCCGAGTGGGGCCCAGCAACACAGACCCGAGTGGGCCCTGCAGCATAGGCTCGAGTGGGGCCCAGTAACACTGACCCGAGTGGGGCCCAGCAACACAGACCCGAGTGGGCCCTGCAGCATAGGCTCGAGTGGGGCCCAGTAACACTGACTTTTGAATTTATGTAGTGCTGGACTTTTTATTTCTTTATTTTATTGTAATTTTCCTTCCCGATTAATCCGGACCTAGGTAACTTGTGGTGTAAGTGGCAACTTGTAAACATTTCACTGTACAGAGGAGCCTCGATTATCCGGCATTCGATTATCTGAATGTTGGATTATCCCGCAAGATTGCAAGGTACCGATGCCCAGCTAAGCTACGTTATCCTGCATTCAATTACCTGGAACTTGATTAACTGAATGAAGTTCTCCCCGCTCGTGTCCTTTGGAGAATCGAGCTTCCTCTGCGCTCATGTGAGTACAGGTGACTATAAAGTGCTTTCAAATTCAAATTATTGTCATGCTGAACAAATCTGGTGGACCGTTTCAAGGTGATCAAGTGTTTGGATCATGGTCATGCAGTTGACTGCCACATGGGGGCAGTGCTGTCTCAGTTAGTGCCGTCCTCTGTCTGAACTAGTCCCAGTTCAAGTCCCACTTCACAGACTCTCCGGAGTTGCTGCCAGAGCTGCTGTGTTTCTCCAGCACTTTCTGCCTTTATCACCTGGATATTCCTCACATTAATGCTTGTGGAATGTGCAAGTTCATGCCACTTGTCCTACATGAGTACACTTCAAAGGCCATCTCTGAAGGCTTTGATATATGAAAGGTCATAGTGGACATTGCATTCCAACTATTAACAACATAGGCAAAACAAATAACTAGCAGCAGCTCTACGATGAGAATTAAGGAACAAAGGCTTTCAGTTGGAGTTGTCTATGGGTCTCCTGATGGCAGCAATGAAATAATAGTGTGCAAGTTCAGAGGTTAGTAGCAAAAGCAACGCTGTTTTAATGGACAATCTGTTGTGTATAGATTGTGAGAAGTAGCTCATGTCAGAAAGATAATGAATTTCTGGAGTGGATTCAATACAGTTTTCTAGAATAGCATCTTGTAGAGTCAACAAGAGAGAATAGACTGTACTAAACTCAGCAATGAGTAATCATCCAACTTTAGTTACTAAACTGACAGGAACAGATCATAGGTGTTAACATCTAACAAAAAGGATTCAAACTTCTAATTATGAGCTAAAAACATAACAGCACACAACTTTATATTTTTAACAGTTTTCTAGAACAGCATCTTGTAGAGTCAACAAGAGAGAATAGACTACTAAACTCAGCAATGAGTAATCATCCAACTTCAGTTACTAAACTGACAGGAACAGATCATAGGTGTTAACATCTAACAAAAAGGATTCAAACTTCTAATTATGAGCTAAAAACATAACAGCACACAACTTTATATTTTTAAATATTTACTGTAACAGACGACTAAAAGTAGTATTGTCTAAACAATTTATTGTTGCGATTTTTTAAATTACACAGAGAAATGTTGCTCTTTTATATTTAGCACTGTTTACCATTCTCCATGGAATTAGTCCTTACACCAAACAAGCCCCAGCAGCCCCCACTTTCTAAGGTCACCATAGGCCTACTCTCTCATTGGAGAGCGACAACAGGAGGTGAGTTTAATTTGAGGGGGACCACTCCTCAGGAAAGGGGAAAAGATTGGACCTTCACGGTTACCTCAGTCGGTACAGGAGTTCAGCCTGTGTTTTTGGCAACACTGTACTAGCTGGCCTTCCGACTGAACTTCCAATGAGTTTATGTAGCAGGGTTACACTGAAGAGAAACTTTGGGGTGTCCATCCCTAGGACCATTCCTCAGCTTTCAAAGCGTTTGTTAAATCCACCACTAGTGATTCTGATTATTCTCCCTCCCTCTGGCCATGCCAGGTTGAATCTTTCAGAACCTTGGGCGGCTGTTGGATATGTCGTTTCAACTATAAACCATTGTCCTCCAACATCTAGATGTATATGGCCCACAATGTCAAGTAGCATCTTCTCTCTGAAGACTATGCAAATCTGGTAACTATCTGTGAGAGTTATTGGTTTATGGGGAAATCCTGTAACCTGAGGTAAAAAAGTATAACTTTTTCTTGTCAACGTGATACACATTAGTGACATATCTAGGTAGAAATGCTAATTATCTTCTTGGGAGTCTTATTCTCTTTAATCTTAGAAGTATAAGGACAGTATACATCACATCCATTTACAACCTGGGACTTTGGGAGACTCAGTGTCCACTGAAAGCCAAGGTCTTTTCCCGGGATGGGGGAGTCCAAATCCAGAGGGCATTGGTTTAAGGTGAGAGGGGAAAGATGGAAAAGAGACCTGAGGGGTAACTTTTCCACGCAGAGGGTCGTGTGTGCATGGAACAAGCTGCCAGAGGAAGTGATGGAGGCTGCTACAATTACAATATTTAAAAGACATTTGGACAGATACGTGAATAGGAAAGGACCCCCTTAGAAGGATATGGGCCAAGTGCTGGCAAATGGGACTAGTTCAGTTGAGGAACCCTGGTCGGCATGGAGGAGTTGGGCCGAAGGGGCTATTTCTCTAAGAGTTTAGAGTCATAATACAGATCAGTATATACCTTTGAGGGACGAAGAGTGCTACTTACCAAATAAAACAGCCAGGGCTCACAAAAAGAGGAGAGGAATAATTAAAGAAGAGAATGTGAGCATGTAAGTAATAGTCTGGACCCAGGGGACTACAAGTCATATCAACAACAGTAAGGGAAGACTCAGTAAAATAAAAAGAACGGAACAAAGGAAGTTGCAATGAAACATGTGACGGACATCAAAATTAACACAAACGGTTTTGTAATTACGTTGGAAGTGAAAAATAATGAAGAAAAATGTGGACCTTTGCAAAGAGTTGGAGATAATTTATTGTGTGCACCTCTGGTCGGCACACTACCAGAAAGACGTGGACTCTTTGGCGAGGGTGCAGAAGAGGCTGACCAGGATGTTGCCTGGCCTGGACGCTCTCGTTACGAGGACAGGTTGGATAAACTCAGATTGTCTTCACTGGGAAGTTGGAGGC
>NW_025209769.1:9655-12383 GCF_004010195.1 Chiloscyllium plagiosum
AGGCTCCACATGAGGGGGGGGGGGAAAGTTCAGGGGAGAAGGGTGGGGGATATTTTTCACTTAGATGGTGGTGGGTGCCTGGAACACACTGCCAGTGGAGATGGTGGAAGCAGGCACGTTGGCAGCGTTTAAGGCGTATCTTGACAGGTGCAATGAATGGGAGGTGAACAGGGGGATAATAAGCAGTGGGTCTAAATAAGGATGAGGAAGCGACGTAGGCTTGGTG
Source organism: Chiloscyllium plagiosum (assembly GCF_004010195.1). Classification (NCBI taxonomy): domain Eukaryota; kingdom Metazoa; phylum Chordata; class Chondrichthyes; order Orectolobiformes; family Hemiscylliidae; genus Chiloscyllium; species Chiloscyllium plagiosum. The sequence continues at coordinate 9,882 of NW_025209769.1, forward strand.
GGCCAACATCCTGTTCCTGTTGCTGTAATGGACTGTGTTGCCTTGTATTGTAATTAGAGTTGAAAATAAAGAAACAATAGGTTCAGTCTTCACACGATAGGCAGAGTAGGATATGCCTGACAATCCGGAAAGACTAGCGGTGAACTGGAGTTCACTCGGGTTGTTGCGAATTCAAAACGGAAAACTGAAGATTGCCAAATCTTCGGAACCTGATGGTTTTCACCTCAGGGGTTTTAAAAGCGAACAAGTTGCAAATCCTTTAGTCATAACCATTAAACCTTCTTGATTTAGGAATCTTTCCCCTGCACTCTATGAATTAAGACGGGTGAAGGGATGAAGCCAGGAAGGCCCACAGCTGGCTGGGGTGGTTTCCAAGGAGACAGTGAGTCAGCAGTTGGAGAAATTTGAGCTGGTTAGAGACAACCAACACGGATTTGTAAAGAGAACATGCTGAAAATGCACAGCAGCTGTGGACTGGGAATGAACGTTTCAGTTTCATGTTGCCATTTAATGATTTAGATGGTGCAACAGAAAACCGTACCCCCCGAGTCTGCTCCCATGGATAGGAGCCCATAATTATTAAATTCTATCCATTATCCTAACCTGTTTTGCAGGCATAAAGATGACATGTGGGAGCTGCTAGGAGGAAAACTCTCAACTGAAAACTCTTTGGCAAGCTTATTTTTTGGTGTGATTCCACTACTGAGCACCAGGGGTCAGTACTACGCTGTAAGCGCAAAGTGATAGATCCAGCATTATCAGAGAATGGCGACAGTGTCGAAGCAGGCCATTCAGCCCATCCTGGCCCACCAAAAGTCATCCCACCTCTGTATTTCCAATGGCCAATTCTCCTAATCTGCATATTGCTGGAGAAAAATCCATACCAACACAGGAAGAGTGTGCAAACTCCATACAGATAGTCACCTCAGGCTGGGATTGAACCAAGGTCCCCCAGCACTATAGGACACTAGTGCTAACCACTGAGCCACTCAAGTGCAGCTGGTGTCTAGCATCAGGAGTTCAGGGCAGGGAGCGCAAACAGAGATAAGTTCAAGCTGTGGGGTTTACACAGAATAAAATAAGGAGAGCCTGTGGCCATTTGCTAGAAGGGTCAGTAACCTGAGGACATAGATTAAAGAGAATTGGCAGGAGTACCAGAGGGGAAATGAGTGAATCATTTTGAGGCAAAGTTTTGACAAAATCATATCTCCCTCCTAAACAGGCTGGAGAATCTGCATCTTTTTAATTTTTTTGTTGTTGTGCCCTGAATTGGGAAAGGGACTGATTTGCAACAAAGGACTGAGGAGGGATTAGCTGTACTTTTAAAAGAAGTAAATTACTGAAACCCCATTCATGGTTGTCTTTGTGCGGTTGCGTTGTGGAAGGTGTATATGACCAGCACAGCGTGGGGTGTGTGTATTCTGCTGGCAACACGTAGCTGATTGGTTTGGGCAGTTGTGATCAGTAGTGTTGGCAAAGGTCATCACCCCGATGAGAGCCCTCTGATTGGTTCCTGAGTAGCTGAACAGCTTGTGGATGTGAACGATACAGTGAGAAGCCATCGGACTGCTGGAAGGGGGTGTGATGTCACCCCCTCCGGGGAGAATCCTGGTTAAAAGCCAAGGAAAGCCAAATGTTTCTCCCAGCAATTGCTGTCAGCTGCTGGTTTTAATCATAATACATGAACCAGTCACTCTGTACCTCCTGTGAAAAGATCATATCATCATATTACTCTGGTCGTGGCACACTCGTGCCAAGCAGCTGAACTAATCTGGAAAGTAGTAAGGTGTAAATTGTTAGATGAGTCAAATTTGTGGTGTTAACCTTTGTATCTGGTTTGAAGGATAAAATGGGCCCCGTTGGTCCCTGTCTCACATTTCCCTTTCAACCACCACCCACAGAATAAAGAAAGAGGATCCTTTATATTTCACTAATATTTCTGGGATCTTCCTAGGCACAAGATGTCCGCAGCATTCATTGTGAGTTTCCTACTGTTGCCTAGTACCAGAAGGTTGCCAGCAGCAGGAGGATGGTAGCAGTGGGCCTGTGGGGGAACCACACCACCCTGGCTGGGTTTTCAGCACCCAGGCTGTCTCACTCAACTTGTGTAGCATGATGCCAAATGACCACATGATGGTACGTGGCGCCTCAGCCAGTCTGTGGCACTGGGTAACGGGTGCTTGAGGTGGTCCATTACCAATAATCCTCCTCTGTCTCTATCTCAGCCTTGGGTCTGTCTGGTGATTAGTGATAGAGGATACTCTGCTGGAGAGAGTCTATGGAAGAGGCTGCTCTACGATAACAAGGAGGTTGATTCCTGATGAAGCGCTTTTGCCCAAAATGCGATTTCGAAGCTCCTTGGATGCTGCCTGGACTGCTGTGCTCTTCCAGCACCACTAATCCAGAATGCAATCAGTACAACGCCATTCCGTCAGCTCGTATTTCAAGGACCTTATGGAGCTGCTACAAATCCATCAGCTCCCTCTGAAAGCTCGTGGAGAA
>NW_025209769.1:16718-17445 GCF_004010195.1 Chiloscyllium plagiosum
AGTCGCCTGAGGCGGGGAATTGAACCCGGGTCTCTGGCGCTGTGAGGCAGTAGTGCTAACCACTGTGCCACCGTGCCGCATCTTTGATGCATATTTAGGAGTCTTATGGTCACCAATTACCAGATAGCATTCACTAAATATGGCATTCAGTGTAGTATTGTTAATCCTTCTCTATGGGCATATAAACCAACGTCACAAATTTCAACTGTAACTGGTTTTCCTAAAACCATCACTGATGACATAAATCACAGACTACAACATAAATAGTCATTCCATCCAAGAAATCCCAGCTAATATATTAAACAATGGAAGTCTCAAAGAAATCTTTGCATTCTAAAACTCAATTTTTGTCATATCCATGACTCCTCTAGCTTATCTCTCCACGCTTCAGGCTCTCTGCCTTTATTCCTGATGAAGGGCTTTTGCCCGAAACGTCGATTGCGAAGCTTTTCGGACGCTGCCTGAATTGCTGTGCTCTTCCAGCACCACTGATCCAGAATCTGGTTTCCAGCATCTGCAGTCATTGTTTTTACCTCGAACAGTCAGGACCGTCTGTCTGAATAATAAACCAAACGAATTGTTGGAAAAAGTCAGCAGTTATAGACTTATAGAATCACAGAGATGTACAACACAGAAACAGACCCCTCGGTCCAACTTGTCCATGCCGACCACATATCCTAACCTAATCTAGTCCTATTTGCCAGCACTTGGCCCATATCCCTCCAAA
>NW_025209770.1:0-11520 GCF_004010195.1 Chiloscyllium plagiosum
ACAGTGAATGGTTGGCAGGGAATGGTTGGCAGTGAACGGTTGGCCGTGAAAGGTTGACAGTGAATGCGTGGCAGTGAATGGTTGGCAGTGAATGGTTGACAGTGAACGGTTGGCCGTGAATGGTTGGCAGTGAATGGTTGGACATGAATGGTAGGCCGTGAATGGTTGACAGTGAATGGTTGACAGTGAATGGTTAACAGTGAATGGGTGGCCGTGAATGGTTAACAGTGAATGGGTGGCCGTGAATGGTTGGCAGTGAATGGTTGACAGTGAATGGTTGGCAGTGAATGGTGGGCCATGAATGGTTGGCCATGAATGCTTGACAGTGATTGGATGGCCATGAATGGTTGACAGTGAATGGTTGGCAGTGAATGGTTGACAGTGATTGGTTGTCAGTGAATGGTTGACAGTGAATGGTTGACAATGAATAGTTGGCCGTGAATTGTTGGCAGTGAATGGTTGGCCATGAATGGTTGACAGTGAATGGTTGGTAGTGAATGGTTGACAGTGAATGGTTGGCCATGAATGGTTGACAGTGAATGGTTCGCCATGAATGGGTGACAGTGAATGGTTGGCCATGAATGGTTGGCAGTGAATGGTTGGCAGTGAATGGTTGACAGTGAATGGTTGGCCATGAATGGTTGAAAGTGAATGGTTGGCAGTGAATGGTTGGCCATGAATGGTTGAAAGTGATTGGTTGACATTGAATGGTTGACAGTGTATGGCTGACAGTGATCGGTCGGCCGTGAATGGTTGACAGTGAATGGTTCACAGTGATTGGTTGGTCGTGAATGGTTGGCAGTAAATGGTTGGCCATGAATGGTTGACAGTGAATGGTTGGCAGTGAATGGTTGACAGTGAATGGTTGGAAGTGAATGGTTGGCCATGAATGGTTGACAGTGAATGGTTTGCCATGAATGGTTGAAAGTGATTGGTTGACAGTGAATGGTTGACAGTGATTGGTTGACAGTGAACGATTGGCCGTGATTGGTTGGCCATGAATGATTGGCCATGAATGGTTGGCCATGAATGCTTGACAGTGATTGGATGGCCATGAATGCTGACAGTGAATGGTTGGCAGTGAATGGTTGGCCATGAATGGTTGACAGTGAATGGTTGGCAGTGAATGGTTGGCCGTGAATGGTTGGCAGTGAATGGTTGGCAGTGAATGGTTGACAGTGAATTGTTGGGAGTGAATGGTTGACAGTTAATGGTTGGCCGTGAATGGTTGGCAGTGAATGGTTGGCCGTGAATGGGTGACAGTGAATAGTTGACAGTGATCGGTAGGCCGTGAATGGTTGACAGTGAATGGTTGACATTGAATGGTTGACAGTGTATGGCTGACAGTGATCGGTCGGCCGTGAATGGTTGACAGTGAACAGTTGGCAGTGAATGGTTGACAGTGAACGGTTGACATTGAATGGTTGACAGTGAATAGTTGGCCATGAATGGTTGGCAGTGATTGGGTTGACAGTGAATAGTTGGCCATGAATGGTTGGCAGTGATTGGTTGGCCTAGAATGGTTGGCCGTGAATGGTTGACAGTGAATGGTTGACATTGAATGGTTGACAGTGTATGGTTGACAGTGATCGGTCGGCCGTGAATGGTTGACAGTGAACGGTTGACATTGAATGGTTGGCAGTGATTGGTTGACAGTGAATGGTTGACAGTGAATGGTTGACAGTGAATGGTTGGCAGTGATTGGTTGGCCTAGAATGGTTGGCCGTAAATGGTTGACAGCGAATGGTTGGCAGTGAATGGTTGACAGTGAATGGTTGGCCATGAATGGTTGGCGGTGAATGGTTGACAGTGAATGGTTGACAGTGAATGGTTGACAGTGAATGATTGGCAGTGAACGGTTGGCCGTGAATGTTTGGCAGTGATTGGTTGGCCATGAATGGTTGGCCGTGAATGGTTGACAGTGAATGGTTGACAGTGAATGGTTGACAGTGAATGGGTGGCCGTGAAGGGTTGACAGTGAATGGTTGACAGTGAATGGTTAACAGTGAATGGGTGGCCGTGAATAGTTGGCAGTGAATGGTTGACAGTGAATGGTTGGCAGTGAATGGTTGACAGTGAATGGGTGGCCATGAAGGGTTGACAGTGAATGGTTGACAGTGAATGGTTCACAGTGAATGGGTGGCCGTGAATAGTTGGCAGTGAATGGCTGACAGCGAATGGTTGGCAGTGAATGGTTGGCCATGAATGGTTGGCCATGAATGGTTGACAGTGAATGGTTGACAGTGAATGGTTGGCAGTGAATGGTGGGCCATGAATGGTTGGCCATGAATGCTTGACAGAGATTGGATGGCCATGAATGGTTGACAGTGAATGGTTGGCAGTGAATGGTTGACAGTGATTGGTTGTCAGTAAATGGTTGACAGTGAATGGTTCGCCATGAATGGTTGACAGTGAATGGTTGGCCATGAATGTTTGGCAGTGAATGGTTGGCAGTGAATGGTTGACAGTGAATGGTTGACAGTGAATGGTTGACAGTGAATTGTTGGCAGTGAATGGTTGACAGTGAATGGTTGACAGTGAATGGTTGGCCGTGAATCGTTGGCAGTGAATGGTTGGCCGTGAATGGGTGACAGTGAATAGTTGACAGTGATCGGTAGGCCGTGAATGGTTGACAGTGAATGGTTGACATTGAATGGTTGACAGTGTATGGTTGACAGTGATCGGTCGGCCGTGAATGGTTGACAGTGAATGGTTGACACTGAATAGTTGGCCATTAATGGTTGGCAGTGATTGGTTGGCCATGAATGGTTGGCGGTGAATGGTTGACAGTGAATGGTTGGCAGTGAATGGTTGACAGTGAATGGTTGGCCGTGAATGGTTGGCAGTGATTGGTTGGCCTAGAATGGTTGGCCGTGAATGGTTGACAGTGAATGGTTGACATTGAATGGTTGACAGTGTATGGTTGACAGTGATCGGTCGGCCGTGAATGGTTGACAGTGAATGGTTGACAGTGAACGGTTGGCAGTCAATGATTGGCAGTGAATGGTTGGCAGTGAATGGTTGACAGTGAATGGTTGACAGTGAATTGTTGGGAGTGAATGGTTGACAGTGAATGGTTGGCCGTGAATGGTTGGCAGTGAATGGTTGGCCGTGAATGGGTGACAGTGAATAGTTGACAGTGATCGGTCGGCCGTGAATGGTTGACAGTGAATGGTTGACAGTGAACGGTTGGCAGTGATTGGTTGGCCTAGAATGGTTGGCCGTAAATGGTTGACAGTGAATGGTTGACAGTGAATGGTTGGCAGTGAATGGTGGGCCATGAATGGTTGGCCATGAATGCTTGACAGTGATTGGATGGCCATGAATGGTTGACAGTGAATGGTTGGCAGTGAATGGTTGACAGTGATTGGTTGACAGTGAATGGTTGACAGTGAATGGTTGACAATGAATAGTTGGCCGTGAATTGTTAACAGTGAATGGTTGACAGCGAATGGTTGGCAGTGAATGGTTGGCCATGAATGGTTGGCCATGAATGGTTGACAGTGATTGGATGGCCATGAATGGTTGACAGTGAATGGTTGGCAGTGAATGGTTGACAGCGAATGGTTGGCATTGAATGGTTGGCCATGAATGGTTGGCCATGAATGGTTGACAGTGAATGGTTGACAGTGAATGGTTGACAGTGAATGGTTGGCCATGAATGGTTGACATTGAATGGTTGACAGTGAATGGTTGGTCATGAATGGTTGACAGTGAATGGTTGGCAGTGAATGGTTGGCAGTAAATGGTTGTCAGTGAATGGTTGGCAGTGAATGGTTGTCAGTAAATGGTTGGCAGTGAATGGTTGGCAGTGAATGGGTGACCATGAATGGTTGACAGTGAATGGTTGGCCATGAATGGTTGGCAGTGAATGGTTGACCATGAATGGTTGACAGTGAATGGTTGACAGCGAATGGTTGGCAATGAATGGTTGACAGTGAATGGTTGGCAGTGAATGGTTCGCCATGAATGGTTGACAGTGAATGGTTGGCAGTGAATGGTTGGCAGTGAATGTTTGACAGTGAATGGTTGGCCGTGAATGGTTCACAGTGAATGGTTGACAGTGAAAGGGTGGCCGTGAAGGGTTGACAGTAAATGGTTGACAGTGAATGGTTGACAGTGAATGGTTGGCAGTGAATGGTTGACAATGAATGGTTGGAAGTGAATGGTTGAAAGTGAATGGTTGACAGTGAATGGTTGACAGTGATTGGTTGACAGTGAGCGGTTGGCCGTGATTGGTTGGCAGTGAACGGTTGGCCGTGAATAGTTGGCCATGAATGCTTGACAGTGATTGGATGGCCATGAATGGTTGACAGTGAATGGTTGGCAGTGAATGGTTGGCCGTGAATGGTTGACAGTGAATGGTTAGCAGTGAATGGTGGTCAGTGAATGGTTGACAGTGAATTGTTGGGAGTGAATGGTTGACAGTGAATGGTTGGCCGTGAATGGTTGGCAGTGAATAGTTGACAGTGATCGGTAGGCCGTGAATGGTTGACAGTGAATGGTTGACATTGAATGGTTGACAGTGAATGGTTGACAGTGATCGGTCGGCAGTGAATGGTTGACAGTGAACGGTTAGCAGTGAATGGTTGACAGTGAATGGTTGACAGTGAATGGTTGGCCATGAATGGATGACATTGAATGGTTGACAGTGAATGGTTGGCCATGAATGGTTGACTGTGAATGGTTGGCAGTGAATGGTTGGCAGTGAATGGTTGTCAGTGAATGGTTGGCAGTGAATGGTTGTCAGTAAATGGTTGGCAGTGAATGGTTGGCAGTGAATGGGTAACCATGAATGGTTGACAGTGAATGGTTGGCCATGAATGGTTGGCCGTGAATGGTTGACCATGAATGGTTGACAGTGAATGGTTGACAGCGAATGGTTGGCAATGAATGGTTGACAGTGACTGGTTGGCAGTGAATGGTTCGCCATGAATGGTTGACAGTGAATGGTTGGCAGTGAATGGTTGGCAGTGAATGGTTGACAGTGAATGGTTGGCCGTGAATGGTTGACAGTGAATGGTTGACAGGCAAAGGGTGGCCGTGAAGGGTTGACAGTGAATGGTTGACAGTGAATGGTTGACAGTGAATGGTTGGCAGTGAATGGTTGGCCATGAATGGTTGACAGGGAATGGTTGACAGTGAATGGTTGACAGTGAATGTTTGGCAGTGAATGGTTGGCAGTGAATGGTTGGCCATGATTGGTTGGCCATGAATGGTTGGCCATGAATGCTTGACAGTGATTGGATAGCCATGAATGGTTGACAGTGAAAGGGTGGCCGTGAAGGGTTGACAGTGAATGGTTGACAGTGAATGGTTGACAGTGAATGTTTGGCAGTGAATGGTTGGCCATGATTGGTTGGCCATGAATGGTTGGCCATGAATGCTTGACAGTGAATGGTTGGCCGTGAATGGTTGGCCGTGAAAAGTTGGCAGTGAATGGTTGGCCATGAATGGTTGACAGTGAATGGTTGGCAGTGAATGGTTGACTGTGAATGGTTGGCCATGAATGGTTGACAGTGAATGGTTGGCAGTGAATGGTTGGTCATAAATGGTTGACAGTGAATGGTTGGCAGTCAATGGTTGGCAGTGAATGGTTGACAGTGAATGGTTGACAGTGATTGGTTGACAGTGAATGGTTGGCCGTGAAATGTTGGCAGTGAATGGTTGGCCATGAATGGTTGACAGTGAATGGTTGGCAGTGAATGGTTGACAATGAATGGTTGGCCATGAATGGTTGACAGTGAATGGTTGGCAGTGAATGGTTGGTCATAAACGGTTGACAGCGAATGGTTGGCAGTCAATGGTTGGCAGTGAATGGTAGACAGTGAATGGTTGGCCATGAATGGTTGACAGTGAATGGTTGGCAGTGAATGGTTGACAGTGAATGACTGGCCATGAATGGTTGACTGTGAATGGTTTGCCGTGAATGGTTGGCCATGAATGGTTGACAGGGAATGGTTGACAGTGAATGGTTGACAGTGAATGGTTGGCAGTGAATGGTTGGCCATGAATGGTTGACAGTGAACGGTTGGCAGTGAATGGTTGATAGTGAATAGTTGACAGTGAATGGTTGGCCGTAAATGGTTGACAGTGAATGGTTGGCAGTGAATGGTTGGCCGTGAATGGTTGGCAGTGAATGGTTGGCAGTGAATGGTTGGCAGTGAATGGTTGGCAGTGAATGGTTGACAGTGAATGGTTGGCATTGAATGGTTGGCAGTGAATGGTTGGCCATGAATGGTTGACAGTGAATGGTTGACAGTGATTGGTTGGCCATGAATGGTTGACAGTGAATGGTTGGCAGTGAATGGTTGGCCGTGAATGGTTGGCAGTGAATGGTTGGCAGTGATTGGTTGGCCATGAATGGTTGGCCGTGAATGGTTGACAGTGAATGGTTGACAGTGAATGGTTGACCGTGAATGGTTGACAGTGAATAGTTGACAGTGATCGGTATGCCGTGAATGGTTGACAGTGAATGGTTGACAGTGAACGGTTGGCAGTGAATGGTTGACAGTGAATGGTTGGCAGTGAATGGTTGGCCGAGAATGGTTGGCAGTGAATGGTTGGCAGTGAACGGTTGACATTGAATGGTTGACAGTGAATAGTTGGCCATGAATGGTTGGCAGTGATTGGTTGGCCATGAATGGTTGGCCGTGAATGGTTGACAGTGAATGGTTGGCAGTGAATGGTAGACAGTGAATGGTTGGCCGTGAATGGTTGGCAGTGATTGGTTGGCCATGAATGGTTGGCCGTGAATGGTTGACAGTGAATGGTTGGCAGTGAACGATTGGCAGTGAATGGTTGGCAGTGATTGGTTGGCCATGAATGGTTGGCCGTGAATGGTTGACAGTGAATGGTTGACAGTGAATGGTTGACAGTGAATGGGTGGCCGTGAATGGTTGGCAATGAATGGTTGACCGTGAATTGTTGGCAGTGAATGGTTGGCCATGAATGGTTGACAGTGAATGGTTGGCAGTGAATGCTTGACAGTGAATGGTTGGCCATAAATGGTTGACAGTGAATGGTTGGCAGTGAATGGTTGGCAGTGAATGGTTGGCCATGAATGGTTGACAGTGAATGGCTGACAGTGAAAGGTTGGCAGTGAATGGTTGGCCATGAATGGTTGGCCATGAATGGTTGACAGTGAATGGTTGACAGTGAATGGTTGGCCGTGAATGGTTGGCAGTGAATGGTGGGCCATGAATGGTTGGCCATGAATGCTTGACAGTGATTGGATGGCCATGAATGGTTGACTGTGAATGGTTGGCAGTGAACGGTTGGCCGTGAATTGTTGGCAGTGAATGGTTGGCCATGAATGGTTGACAGTCAATGGTTTGCGAGTGAATGGTTGACAGTGAATGGTTGGCCATGAATGGTTGACAGTGAATGGTTGGCAGTGAATGGTTGACAGTGAATGGTTGGCCATGAATGGTTGACAGAGAATGGTAGGCAGTGAATGGTTGGCCACGAATGGTTGACAGTGAATGGTTGGCCATGAATGGTTGACTGTGAATGGTTGGCCATGAATGGTTGACAGTGAATGGTTGACAGTGAATGGTTGGCAGTGAATGGTTGGCCATGAATGGTTGGCCATGAATGCTTGACAGTGATTGGATGGGCATGAATGGTTGACAGTGAATGGTTGGCAGTGAACGGTTGGCCGTGAATGGTTGGCAGTGAATGGTTGGCAGTGAATGGTTGGCCATGATTGGTTGACATTGAATGGTTGACAGTGAATGGTTGGCCATGTATGGTTGTCAGTGAATGGTTGACATTGAATGGTTGACAGTGATTGGTTGACAGTGAATGGTTGACAGTGAATGGTTGACAGTGAATGGTAGGCCGTGAATTGTTGGCAGTGAATGGTTGACAGTGAATGGTTGGCCACGAATGGTTGACAGTGAATGGTTGGCAGTGAATGGTTGACCATGAATGGTTGACAGTGAATGGTTGACAGCGAATGGTTAGCAATGAATGGTTGACAGTGAATGGTTGGCAGTTGAATGGTTGGCCATGAATGGTTGACAGTGAATGGTTGGCAGTGAATGGTTGGCAGTGAATGGTTGACAGTGAATAGTTGGCCGTGAATGGTTGACTGTGAATGGTTGGCAGTGAATGGTTGACAGTGAATAGTTGACAGTGAATGGTTGGCAGTGAATCGTTGGCCATGAATGGTTGGCCATGAATGGTTGGCCATGAATGGTTGGCAGTGAATGGTTGGCAGTGAATGGTTGGCCATGGATGGCTGGCAGTGAATGGTTGGCCATGAATGGTTGACAGTGAATGGTTGGCTGTGAATGGTTGACAGTGAATGGTTGGCAGTGAATGGTTGATAGTGAATGGTTGGCCATGAATGTTTGACAGTGAATGGTTGGCAGTGAATGGTTGGCTGTGAATTGTTGGCCATGAATGGATGGCCATGAATGGTTGGCCATGAATGGTTGACAGTGAATGGTTGGCAGTGAATGGTTGACAGTGAATGGTTGGCAGTGAATGGTTGACAGTGAATAGTTGACAGTAAATGGTTGGCAGTGAATTGTTGGCCATGAATGCTTGGCCATGAATGGTTGGCAGTGAACGGTTGGCAGTGAATGGTTGGCAGTGAATGGTTGACAGTGAATGGTTGGTCATGAATGTTTGCCGTTGAATGGTTGGTAGTGAATGGTTGGCAGTGAATGGTTGACAGTGAATGGTTGGCCGTGAATGTTTGACAGTGAATGGTTGGCAGTTAATGTTTGATAGTGAATGGTTGGCAGTGAATGGTTGGCCATGAATGGTTTGGCCATGAATGGTTGACAGTCAATGGTTGGCCGTGAATGGTTGACAGTGAATGGTTGGCAGTGAATTGTTGGCCATGAATGGTTGGCCATGAATGGTTTGGCCATGAATGGTTGACAGTGAATGGTTGGCAGTGAATGGTTGGCAGTGAATGGTTGACCATGAATGTTTGCCAGTGAATGGTTGGCAGTGAATGGTTACCCATGAATGGTTGGCCATGAATGGTTGACAGTGAATGGTTGACAGTCAATTGTTGGCCATGAATGGTTGTACAGTGAATGGTTGACAGTGAATGGTGGACAGTGAATGGTTGGCCATGAATGGTTGACAGTGAATGGTTGGCAGTGAATGGTTGGCCATGAATGGTTGACAGTGAATGGTTGGCAGTGAATGGTTGACAGTGAATGGTTGGCCATGAATGGTTGACACTGAATGGTTGGCAATGAATGGTTGGCCGTGAATGGTTGGCAGTGAATGGTTGGCTGTGAATTGTTGGCAGTGAATGGTTGGCCATGAATGGTTGACAGTGAATGGTTGGCAGTGAATGGTTGACAGTCAATGGTTGGCCATGAATGGTTGACAGTGAATAGTTGGCAGTGAATGGTTGGCAGTGAATGGTTGGCCATGAATGGTTGACAGTGAATGGCTGACATTGAATGGTTGGCAGTGAATGGTTGGCCATGAATGGTTGGCCATGAATGGTTGGCCATGAATGCTTGACAGTGTTTGGATGGCCATGAATGGTTGACTGTGAATGGTTGGCAGTGAACGGTTGGCCGTGAATGGTTGGCAGTGAATGGTTGACAGTGAATGGTTGGCCATGATTGGTTGACATTGAATGGTTGACAGTGAATGGTTGGCCGTGAATGGTTGTCAGTGAATGGTTGGCAGTGAATGGTTGACAGTGATTGGTTGACCATGAATGGTTGACAGTGAATGGTTGACAGCGAATGGTTAGCAACGAATGGTTGACAGTGAATGGTTGGCAGTGCATGGTTGGCCATGAATGGTTGACAGTGAATGGTTGGCAGTGAATGGTTAGCAGTGAATGGTTGACAGTGAATGGTTGGCCGTGAATATTTGACAGTGAATGGTTGGCAGTGAATGTTTGATAGTGAATGGTTGGCAGTGAATGGTTGGCAGTGAATCGTTGGCCATGAATGGTTGGCTATGAATGGTTGGTCATGAATGGTTGACAGTGAATGGTTGGCAGTGAATGGTTGGCAGTGAATGGTTGACAGTGAATGGTTGGCCGTTAATGGTTAACAGTGAATGGTTGGCAGTGAATGGTTGATAATGAATGGTTGGCCATGAATGTTTGCCAGTGAATGGTTGGCAGTGAATGGTTGGCAGTGAATGGTTGACAGTGAATGGTTGGCCGTGAATGTTTGACAGTGAATGGTTGGCAGTGAATGTTTGATAGTGAATGGTTGGCAGTGAATGGTTGACCATGAATGGTTGACAGTGAATGGTTGACAGCGAATGGTTAGCAACGAATGGTTGACAGTGAATGGTTGGCAGTGAATGGTTGACAGTGAATGGTTGGCTGTGAATGGTTGTCAGTGAATGGTTGGCAGTGAATGGTTGACAGTGATTGGTTGACAGTGAATGGTAGACAGTGAATGGTTGACAGTGAATGGTTGGCCGTGAATTGTTGGCAGTGAATGGTTGACAGTGAATGGTTGGCCATGAATGGTTGACAGTGAATGGTTGACAGCGAATGGTTAGCAACGAATGGTTGACAGTGAATGGTTGGCAGTGCATGGTTGGCCATGAATTGTTGACAGTGAATGGTTGGCAGTGAATGGTTGGCAGTGAATGGTTGACAGTGAATGGTTGGCCGTGAATATTTGACAGTGAATGGTTGGCAGTGAATGTTTGATCGTGAATGGTTGGCAGTGAATGGTTGGCAGTGAATGGTTGACCATGAATGGTTGACAGTGAATGGTTGGCAGTGAATGGTTGGCAGTGAATCGTTGGCCATGAATGGTTGGCTATGAATGGTTGGCCATGAATGGTTGACAGTGAATGGTTGGCAGTGAATGGTTGGCAGTGAATGGTTGACAGTGAATGGTTGGCCGTTAATGGTTAACAGTGAATGGTTCGCAGTGAATGGTTGACAATGAATGGTTGGCCATGAATGTTTGCCAGTGAATGGTTGGTAGTGAATGGTTGGCAGTGAATGGTTGACAGTGAATGGTTGGCCGTGAATGTTTGACAGTGAATGGTTGGCAGTGAATGTTTGATAGTGAATGGTTGGCAGTGAGTGGTTGGCAGTGAACGGTTGACCATGAATGGTTGACAGTGAATGGTTGACAGCGAATGGTTAGCAACGAATGGTTGACAGTGAATGGTTGGCAGTGAATGGTTGACAGTGAATGGTTGGCCGTGAATGTTTGACAGTGAATGGTTGGCAGTGAATGGTTGCCCATGAATGGTTGACAGTGAATGGTTGACAGCGAATGGTTAGCAACGAATGGTTGACAGTGAATGGTTGGCCGTGAATTGTTGGCAGTGAATGGTTGACAGTGAATGGTTGCCCATGAATGGTTGACAGTGAATGGTTGACAGTGAATGGTTGCCCATGAATGGTTGACAGTGAATGGTTGACAGTGAATGGTTGGCAGTGAATGTTTGATAGTGAATGGTTGGCAGTGAATGGTTAGCAGTGAATGGTTGACAGTGAATGGTTGCCCATGAATGGTTGACAGTGAATGGTTGACAGTGAATGGTTGCCCATGA
>NW_025209770.1:16797-17446 GCF_004010195.1 Chiloscyllium plagiosum
CCCTGACTGTTTGACTCACTTCTGTTCTCAGCTGTACCCGTCTCAGATTGATCTCCTTCCTCACTATCTCCCTGGATCCCACCCCCCTCACCTTACTAGTTTAAATCCTCCCAAGCAGTTCTAGCATATTTCCCTGCCAGTATATTAGTCCCCTTCCAATTTAGGTGCAATCCATCCTTCTTGTACAGGTCACTTCTACTCCAGAAGAGATTCCAATGATCCAAAAATGTGAATTCTTCTCCCATACACCAGCTCCTCAGCCATGCATTCATCTGCTCTATCCTCCTATTCCTGCTCTCACTAGCTCGTAGCACCGGGAGTAATCCAGATATTACTACTCTCGAGGACCTCCTTTTTAAATTCCTGCCTAACTCTTTGTATTCTCCCTTCAGACTCTCAACCTTTTTCTTTCCTGTGTCATTGGTTCCAATGTGGACAATGACCTCTTGCTGGAGCCTCTCCCCCATGAGATCATTCTGCATCCTCTCTGAGACATCCTTGATCCTGACACCAGGGAAGTAACACACCATTCTGATTTTTTGCTGCTTGGTGAATAGACCTTGGCAATTCATTCTATCCATTCTCCTCATGATTTTATAAATCTCAATAAGGTCACCCTTCAGCCTCTGATGCTTGAGGAAAAATAGCC
>NW_025209771.1:0-3813 GCF_004010195.1 Chiloscyllium plagiosum
ATGTGAATTGCAAAATTATACACAATACTCTCGTGAGAGACAAATGATGACTTGAAATAAATGTGGCGAGACAAGAGACATTGGCCTTTTCCAATAAAGTAATTCCCCCGAAACTGTTCTGTGCCCTTTTCATGAACCCAATGCTCCAATAATATCTGATCCATGCAAATAAAATACTTTTCATGAGGATTCAAAACCCAACCACATTGTCTGATAGCATTAAGCGGCTTTATGGTCCTAATGGTGATATTGGGTCACGTTCACCTAACAAGAGTGACAGCTACAGCACAGACCTAACGTTGTCAATGCAAAAGTGAATGTTAATTTTTTCAATGCCCCAGTGACATGGGAGGAGGGATGGAAAGGGGGAATAGTGATTGTTAAAAGAAGAAAAATCTCCGAGATTGGGTGCTGAGAGTGGCGGCTTGAAACATTAAAACCAACACCTGAGTGAGTGTTTTCATCTTACAATTGATTGTGCCCTTTGTGCGTTTGTTTTGCACAGGTTATGTGGAGTAACATGGAACAAATGCTCATTACAGATACTCGGATTTCAATGGAGGTAGCTTGACCACAACGCAGAGGACGAACCATCATTCGATTACATGAAAAACTACAATACAAAAAGCATTAATGCAATGGCAGAGACAGTCGAGGAACCGCATCACATGCACAACCGGAAAGCCCACTGAGATTGGCTTGAATCGTCACCTTCAATGTCCACAGTGGCTGTGGAGATTCCATCTTTGAGGATGTTGAAGACTGAATTCCATAGGTTTCAATAAAAGATTAAATGTACCGTCGAGAGTTCACAAATATTGTTGAAATATCGGTTTCAATAAACATGAAGTTTCACATCGTAACTCTACCAGTGCCTTGAGACAAGGAAGAAACTATTATTGCACACTCACATCACACCGGTTCCCAGGTCTGGACTCAGTGAAACTGTGTACGCAGTGATGAAGATCCGATTGGAAAGTGAGAGTGGAATGAACGAGTGGATATCTACTTTGTCTGCCAGTGACAAACTCCATGAGCATGCAGTCCTACTGTGAAGGTAGAGAGGCGCGTGAAACGCCGAGGCTGGGAGCTCCAAACTCGCTCAGTGAAACGTCTGTTGACATGCCGCAGAGGGCATTGGTCGTGGGAAAAGATCCTGAGCTATTTTAATCTGAATTGAAATGATTATTTTAGATTCCTGCAGGATGAAAACAGGCCCTTCGGACCAACATGTTCCCGACAACCCTCCGAAGATCAACCCATCCCAACCCTATGTTTACCCCTGCCTAAGGCACTTAACATTATGGACAATTTAGCATGGCCAATTCACGTTATGTGCATATCTTTTAGATTGTGGGGGGTACCGGAGTACACGGACGAAACGCATACAGACATAGGGAGAACGTGTAAACTCCACACAGATAGTCGCCCGAGGCTGGAATCAGACCTGGGACCCGGGTGCTATGAGGCAGCCGTGTGAACCAATGAACCACCGTGCCACACATTTGCTCACCGAATTGGCGCCCGCAGCCCTCTACGGCAACTATCCCCAAAGAATCACCACTCTCTGATTGAAGATATTCCTCCATGTCTCATTTCCAAATTGCTATCACTTCACTTTGTCTCTGTGCCCTCGGGTTCTAGTGTGTCATAGTGGGTGAATCATCTCTGCCACATTGGCTCTGCACAGGCCTCTCAGCACTCTGTAAATTTCAAATAAACTGAGTCATTGACTCAGACATCATTGAAACAGACCGCTGTTCCAAACAGTGCATGCTACCATTTACCGAAACCAACGTAGTACCAACTACGTGTATTGGACCCATATCTCTCTTAACATGTCCGATTCATGCACTTATCTAAGTGTCTTTTAAATGTTGTAACTTTCTCCACATTCCTACTTCCTCTAGAACTTTGCACAGGAAACATACCGCGTAAAGTAAAACAAAGTGAACCTCGTGTCCTTTTTTCACTTTTGTCCTCACACCTTAAAAATACGCCCACTAGTCCTGAAATACCCCAAAGAAGGAAAGCACCGTTGCAGTTGAGCTAATCTGTACCCCTCAGGATTAAAAAAATACATTTATACGGTAAACGTCAACCTCCTGTGCACCTTTGAAAGAAGTCCCAGTCTATCCAGCCTACAGCTCAATTCCTTCATTCCTAGCAACATACTGGTAAATCTCTTCTTAACTCTGTCCAGCTGAAGATTCTTTTTGTCTGACTTGGAAACCAGAACATAGACACAATACTACAGAAGATGCCTCGCCAACATCCTGTAGAACCTCAGTATAACGTCCCAACTTCAACACTGACCAACGCATGAAAGCGTTCTAACAGCATTTTAATGAAGCTGACGATATGTGTCACGCCTTCCAAAGTTCATTCCGTGACCTGTTCACGTGTCTATTGCGCAGGACCATTCAAAGCAGTAATTGTAATTGTACAAGTGCTACATCCCTTTATAATTCAAACTGCAGTACGTTACATTTGTTCAAGATAATTTCTCTTTACCATTCATTTAATCATATACCCGAATGATCAATGTCTCTTTTAATCTTCTATAACCTCAGATAACCTTCTTCTCTGTCGACTGTACCACCATGGAGAGTTGTAGCGTCCCTCAGCACAGAAACTGGTACATACTGATCATAATGCCGGTCCACATTAACCGCATTTCTCTGCACTTGGACCATATCATTCTAATCCTTTGCTGTCCATGTATTTGTCCAAAAGCCTTTTTAAATGTTCTTCGTGTATACACAAAGAGTTATGTTGTCATCTCATGAAATGCAAGTCGCTCATGTTAGTGTCAACGACAAATTGATGATCCCTGCCTTCCATATTGTCATCTAAAACATTTACATCAGTCACAAACAAAGGAGCCATCACTGATCCCTGTGGAACACTACTGCTCACAAGCCTCCAGTCTGATAAACAACACACCAAAACCTCACCCTTTCTCTTGTTGTTAATTGAATTTTGTATCCAATTTGCAAACTTACTGTGAACCACATCTGATCTAAATTTACTCGTTAGTCTTCCATGTTGAATCTAGTTAAACTCTTCCCTAAAGCCTAAGTAAGCAAAAATATTTGCTCTTGCCTCATCAATCCTCTTGCCTACTTGATCAAAACCTCAAAAATTTGTGAGACCCAATTTCCACCTCACTAAACCATACCGATGATCCCCTATTTTTCCTGGATTCTGAAAATGCTATCTTCCAAAACCACCTCAAAAATCTTGCGAACCATCAATTTCAAACTCACAAGCCTGGAGATTCCAGTCTTTTCCCTGTATCCATTCTTCAACAAGGTTCGTCAATGTCCAGTCATTTTAAATCACACCCATATTTAGAGATGACACAATTATTTCAGCAAGGAGTCTTGCAATTTCCGCGCTTACCTCCCATAATGCTTTGGGATTCAGTACAAACACAGGGTAAACCTCGATGCTAATTGAAACCAGCAACACATAAAAATATTTACCCCGTGCTGTAATCTGTCAAAATTCGATAGTCAAAACGTTTCGCAAAGATCACGATTTAAAGGGAAAATATCAACTTGTTTCTTTATGTCTAACAGAGAATGAAAACTAACAACTATTTACAACGAGTTTCTCTTAAACCCATCGTTTACCTTCCACTCCGCAATAATATTCCGATTCTAAAAGATTCCCAATAATGATTTAAAAAGTAATCATGGTTCAAAACCACTCAGCTTTTTCAAGTCTCATTTTGTGGATTTTTCTGGCAAGATTCTCTTCAAGTTTTCCTCGATGTTCTGCCATGCAAACACATTTCCAGGAAGGTAC
>NW_025209771.1:5211-9389 GCF_004010195.1 Chiloscyllium plagiosum
ACATTTGGTCTCGCTGTCTCCACAATAAAAAATGACGTGAAAAATTCGTTTAATGCCTCTTCCATCTGCTGAGCTCAAAAGCAATGTCAACCTCCTTGATCTTTCAGGTAATATTTCTCGCGTTGTTCTCTTGCCAGATATGTACTTGTAGACCCCCTTTGGATTTTCTTCAGCCCTGGCAGATTAAATTATTTCATATCCCTTCTTTTCTTCCTGGTCTGCACTTTATTGAAGTCCCTACAAGAAATTCACTTGAACCCTGTTGTCTGTCTGATATCGGATACTCTTTCGTTTTGATTTGTTCCTCAACACCTTTATTCAACAATGGTCACGTCTTGTGAGTGTCCAGCCTGAGAAATTCAGCTCAGGTTGACAGCATATCTGCCACTGGGAAAATGTTAGTCTATGATTAAAGTTGGAATAACAGAGCATTAGAAATGCATTACAGAATAAAATGGATTCCGCATAGCTTTGTGCAGACTAAATCAGACCTAACACGTTTACAAGCATTTTCAGATCGTAACAAGCACAATACATAAAGGGGAATGCAGTAAATGGAATATATCCGAATTTCTAAAATTATTCAGAACGGTGTTTTATACGATAGCACTTAACAAGCATAGAAGCATGAACCAACACAGTTGGGGGTATGTATTAGTCAAGGATTGGGGAATGAATGGAGAGGCGAGGTAATGAGGGCATTTTCATGATAGTAAACTGTAACTTGCAGATTCCCGGAGCCAACAATATTGCTGCCACAGCTGTTGATAACATGTACTAATCACCTGTACAACATAAGTTAATGTACTGTTGCTCAGTTTGGAGATGACACAAAATAGATATGGATGCAAGTAATGAGGGCGGCACAGCAACATTGTGGACGGACAGAATCAGGATAAACAAGTGGACAAAAACGTAGCAGCATATAACATGCAAAAAAAAGAGGTTTATGCGTTTTGGCAGATATAAATATTAAGTGGGGAAATACACAGCACAAAGCATCAGCATACAGAGCACTTCGCTTCCTTGTACATGAAATATGAAATGGAAATGTGTTGCCGGAAAAGCGCAGCAGGTCAGACAGCATCTAGGGAACAGGAGAATCGACGTTTTGGGCATTAGCCCTTCTTCAGGCTAATGCCCGAAACGTCGATTCTCCTGTTCCCTAGATGCTGCCTGACCTGCTGCGCTTTTCTGGCAACACATTCCCATCTCTGATCTCCAGCATCTGCAGACCTCACTTTCTCCATGAAATATGAAAAGCTAGCATCCAGTTTCCGCAGGTAATCAGAAAGTCAAATAATTTTGTTTCACTTTATTTAAATGGAATGGGGACATATGTTTTTTTTTTTCAAAATACACATGGCATTAGTCAGATCAGAGCTCGATTAATCTGAACAAATTTAGTCCCCCTATTTAGGAATAGCAGTTCAGGGAAATTTGACACAAATCATCCTGGATATGGGAGGATATTCTCGGGAGATGAAACTGAGAATATTGCCCCTGTACTCATTGGAGTGTAGGATAATGTAAAAAGACTTTACTGAGATACATTAGATTATGAGGGACATGATAGGATAATTTAGGAGAGAATGATTCGCCTTGTCTGAGAATCGAAGACCAGAGAACATAGTCTCAGAGTAAGTAGTAACCTATTTAAGAAAGATATGGAGGAATTTCTTTCTCTTCGAGCCGACTGAATATGTGAAAGTATTTAATGCAGGCCGCTCTAGAAATTAGCAGCTCAGTGTATCCAAGATTACACTGAGATTAGGGAGGGTGATAAAAAAGGAGGGGTTGTTGCGTTGCTAATTAGAAATGGTATAATGGCTGCAGAAAGGCAGTTTGAGGGGGATCTGCCTTTGGAGGTAGTATGGGCTGAAGTCAGAAATAGGAAAGGAACAGTCACCTTGTTGGGTGTTTACTATAGGCTCGCCAATAGCAGCAGAGATGTGGAGAAACAGATTGGGAAACAGATTTTAGAAAAGTACAGAAGCCACAGGGTAGTAGTCATGGGCGATTTCAACTTCCCAAATATTGATTGAAAGCTCTTTAGATCAAGTAGACTGGATGGGCCGGTGTTTGTGCAGTGCGTCTAGGAAGCTTTTCTAACTCAGTATGTACATTGTCGGACTAGAGGGGAGGCCATAGAACATAGAACATAGAAGAATACAGCGCAGTACAGGCCCTTCGGCCCTCGATGTTGCGCCGATCCAAGCCCACCTAAATTACACTAGCCCCTACTATCCTCCATATGCCTATCCAATGCCCGCTTAAATGCCCATAATCAGGGAGAGTCCACCACTGCTACTGGCAGGGCATTCCATGAACTCACGACTCGCTGAGTAAAGAACCTACCCCTAACATCTGTCCGATACCTACCCCCCCTTAATTTAAAGCTATGCCCCCTTGTAATAGCTGACTCGATTCGTGGAAAGAGATTCTCACTGTCGACCCTATCTAAACCCCTAATCATCTTGTAAATGATTATCAATACTGTGTGTGAGTAATCCCGTGGACGGAGGCAGGTCAATACTGTGTGGGAATAATCCTTGGCATGAGCATGATCAATACTATATGTGAACAATCCTGTGGGCTGTGAATGGTCAATACTGTGTCAGAATAATCCTGTGGCTTGAGGATGTTCAATACTGTGTGGGAATAATCCTGTAGCCTGAGGATTGACAATACTGTGTGGGAATAATCCTGTGACCTGTTAATTAGTAAAGAGAATGTGTTCATTAATCCTGTGGCCTCAGGTTGGTCAATACACCTTCCTCACTGTCTACAACTCCTCCGACTTTCGTATCATCCGCAAACCTGCTCACCCAACCTTCTATTTCCTGCTCCAGGTCATTTATAAAAATGACAAACAGCAATGGTCCCAAAACAGATCCTTGCGGAACACCGCTAGTGACGGCACTCCAAGATGAACCTTTGCCATCAACTACTACCCTCTGTCTTCTTCCAGCCAGCCAACTCCTAATCCAGCCCTCCAACTCACCCTCAATGCCATACCTCCGTGTTTTGTGCAGTAGTCTACCATGGGGAACCTTATCAAACGCCTTACTAAAATCCATATACACCACATCTACCGCTTTCCCCTCGTCCACCTCCTTAGTAACCTTCTCAAAGAATTCAATAAGATTTGTAAGGCACGACCTGCCCTTCACAAAACCATGCTGACTATCCTTGATCACATTATTCCTATCCAGATGTTCATAAATCCTATCCCTTACAATTCTCTCTAAGACTTCGCCCACAGCAGAAGTGAGACTCACCGGCCTATAGTTACTTGGGTTATCCCTACTCCCCTTCTTGAACAAGGGAACCACATTTGCTAGCCTCCAATCTTCTGGCACTACTCCTGTAGACAACGAGGACATAAAAATCAAGGCCAATGGCTCTGCAATCTCCTCCCTTGCTTCCCAGAGAATCCAAGGATAAATGCCATCAGGCTCAGGGGACTTATCTATTTTCACCCTTTCCAGAATTTCCAACACCTCTTCTCTACATAAATCAAAGCCATCCATTCTATTTAATTGTGCCTCCGTATTCACATCGCCAACAATATCCTGTTCCTGAGTGAATACTGACGAAAAGCATTCATTCAGTGTCTCCCCAATCTCTTCAGCCTCCACACGCAACTTCCCACTACTATCCTTGACTGGACCTATTCCTACCCTAGTCATTCTTTTATTCCTGACATACCTATAGAAAGCCTTAGTGTTTTCCCTAATCCTACCAACTAAGGACCTTTCATGTCCCCTCCTTGCTGCTCTTAGCTCTCTCTTCAGGTCCTTCCTGGCTACCTTATAACTCTCAATCGCCCCAATTGAACCTTCACGCCTCATCTTTACATAGGCCGCCCGCTTCCATTTAACAAGGGATTCCAATTCCTTATTAAACCACGGCTCCCTCACACGACCCATTCCTCCCTGCCTGACGGGTACATAAATATCAAGGACACTCAACAGTTGCTCCTTGAACAAGCTCCACATATCAATTACACCCTTGCCTTGAAGCTTACTTTTCCAGGCCACACATCCTAAGTCATGACTCACCGCATCATAATTTCCCTGACCCCAGCTATAACTCTTGCCCTGTAGTACACACTCCATCACTAGAGTAAAAGTCACCGAATTGTGGTCACTGACCCCAAAGTGCTCACCTACCTC
>NW_025209771.1:10830-17451 GCF_004010195.1 Chiloscyllium plagiosum
GTGAAGCAGACTGGGATCACAGATAGTTCGGTCAGGGTCACAGTGAAGCAGACTGGGATCACAGATAGTTAGGTCAGGATCACGGTGAATCAGACTGGGATCACGGATAGTTAGGTCAGGATCACGGTGATGCAGACTGGGATCAGGGATAGGTCAGGATCACAGTGAAGCAGACTGGGATCACGGATAGTTCAGTCAGGATCACGGTGAAGCCGACTGGGATCATGGATAGTTAGGTCAGGATCATAGTGAAGCAGACTGGGATAACGGATAGTTGGAGTTGTGGACAGTGAGGAGGGCTGTTGTCGGCTGCAGAGGGACTTAGATATGATGCAGAGCTGGGCTGAGGAGTGGCAGATGGAGTTCAACCCTGCCTAGTGTGAGGTTGTCCATTTTGGAAGAACAAATAAGTATGCGGAATACAGGGTTAATGGTAGGGTTCTTGGTCAGGTGGAGGAACAGAGGGATCTTGGGGTCTATGTACATAGATCTTTGAAGGTTGCCACTCAGGTGGATAGAGTTTGTAAGAAGGCCTATGGAGTATTATCGTTCATTAGCAGAGGGATTGAATTCAAGAGTCGTGAAGTGATGTTGCAGCTGTACAGGACTTTGGCTAGGCCACATTTGGAGTACTGTGTGCAGTTCTGGTCGCCTCACTTTAGGAAAGATGTGGAAGCTTTGGAGAGGGTGCAGAGAAGATTTACCAGGATGTTGCCTGGAATGGAGAATAGGTCGTACGAGGATAGGTTAAGAGTGCTTGGCCTTTTCTCATTGGAACGGAGAAGGATGAGGGGTGATTTGATAGAGGTTTATAAGATGATCAGAGGAATAGATAGAGTAGACAGACAGAGATTTTTCCCCCGGATACAACAGAGTGTTACAAGGGGACATAAATTTAAGGTGAAGGGTGGAAGGTATAGTGGAGATGTCAGGGGTTGGTTCTTGACCCAAAGAGTGTTGGGGGCATGGAATGCGCTGCCTGTGGGAGTGGCAGAGTCAGAATCATTGGCGAACTTTAAGTGGCAATTGGATAGGTACATGGATGGGTGCTTAAGCCAGGACAAATGTTCGGCACAACATCGTGGGCCGAAGGGCCTGTTCTGTGCTGTATTGTTCTATGTTCGAAGTTCTATCTAACAATTCACGAATGAAAAATAATTAGAAATTTAATTTGATCAAAGGTCATTCCAATATTTAGATGAATTGCATTTTTTAATAACAAATGTAGGTAATGAGCTGACTAATGAATAATTGGAAATGGCATATGTTTACTTTACAGATGCAGAAAGCGACTTGTTTTCTCTCCTTGTAACACAGCAGAATAACAATGTGAATGTCCGTAATGTTTGAATCAAGCTCTTCCGAACAAAAAACTGATCACTTACGATCACTTAGCCTTTTCACCTTTAAGGCCACAACATTCTCAAATATTTTCCAGGAATTTAGAACCATCAGAACGAGTTAATTTCTTTTCTTGGGAACCCGAAGAGAATAAACAGCAGATACTGTGAATAAGTCATTCAATGCGAACATTCAACTGAAGACAACATTCCTTTTTTAAAAAATGTTCAACTTTCAGAAATTCAAAATTTATTGTCATTGTTGAATGAAACAATAAAGAGATGCTAAGCTTTTTCATTGGATTTTGTTGCATGTAAAATCCTTAAGTCTTATTGTGATTACAAACACAAGAAGTGTCAGCATTGAAGTGAAATAGATTTACATTAATCCAACTATGTTTCAACAGGTAAAATAAAAATTGGTTGTTACAATGATTGAGAGATTGTACACTGCAATCCATATGAAGAATTAACATGATTCAATATTTCAAAAGCACTTTGCTGTGATGTCGATTGGATATTTATTAAGATCAGTAAACTAAGGAATAAAACATAATAGCTAGCTTTACGTATTAAACAAAGAAATGAGACATTCAGTGATTATTGAAAAAAATTATTTTCTGAAGTCAAAAATATTTGCAATATAAAACTTGCGAATTTCTTTCCACTTGATTCCTTGTAGAGATGGTACGTTGATTAATATTATAATGAATGTGTCAGAATTAGGAAGAGAATTAATAGATCATGAAAATGAGCATGAAACTAAACAAACAATGAAGTCACTGCAGTGTGGTATATAAAGCGATTGTAATAATGGTGCCATTATTGTACAATGATGTATAATGTTGGAATTGAAACAACAAAAAAATCAACTTCTTTTCTTACAATGCAATGAAAGCAATAATCATTTGGTAGCACGCATGATTGGAAAAAGCAGTCTTTTAATATGACATACATTGAAGACTAACCTTTTTGCAAAAATGTAAGACGTTCATAAATTCAAAATGTAGTGTTTGTTGAATTTGCAACAAAAATTGTTATAATTTGGATTGTCTCTTGCACACACACAACAGAAGAGGAGCTTAAAGATTGTTAGAAAATTTAAAAAAATGTTTCCAGTGTTATTGTATTGCAGTCAATATCCATGATAAGTTAGAATTATTGGTTTAAACAACATAAATCGTCATTAACGATTGAACTGAAATATCAGATATCAAATGCACTTACTGCATGGAATAGTAAACAAATGCTTACTGTTGTCATTCGTCTCAGGAACAATAAGATACTCAGGTTATTCCACTGAACAGTAATTAGCTGAT
Organism: Chiloscyllium plagiosum; assembly: GCF_004010195.1. NCBI lineage: Eukaryota > Metazoa > Chordata > Chondrichthyes > Orectolobiformes > Hemiscylliidae > Chiloscyllium > Chiloscyllium plagiosum. The sequence goes on from NW_025209771.1 coordinate 13,490, forward strand.
GATGAATATCTTTGTGTCGCTTTATGTGCACTGTTTTGTGTGAACATTGACTTCAAAGAAATTGAGATATTTACATGAATTAGGAATAGATTGATAATTGGGTGCGAAGGAACTTATTTAAGATTAGACTTTTTAAATAGTTGATAGAATTGCTGAGCAAAATACACTTCAGACATCATGCAATAAATGAGATAAGTGATTGTGAGAAACGAAGTTAAGTCACTTCAATAACTTCAGTCCGGAACAAGACCCGAATCAGTAGTATCGTTTATTAAGCTGTTGCAAGAGGGGTGTGGTGTCCACTGTCCATAAGGCACACACACACACTGAATTTAACGAGTACACAATATTTATGTAATTCGTTTCTCTTCCCTCCTCCCATTGCTCCTCCCTTGTTTACAACTATTTCTAATCTAAACCTGGCTGTTTATCTCTGAACTCATCCAGCCTCGTCCCTGACAAAATGTTTATCTCTGCCCTCACAAGGCCGTTTGACCACCTCCCTCTGTGGTCTTACTGTTATTTATTCTTCTTCACTGCCATCTATTTCCGTACTAACCACAGCATAATTTCCTTTTTTTCGTTATTTACACAGAACTTTATGACCTTTTGATGGTGTTTTTTTTTGTTCCTGCTGAAGCGGGAAACAGATGCTTGTAACTGTTTGTACAGGCATATCTAGCTTAACTTACACCCCCTCCCCTCACAGCACCTTAACTATTTGTCTATAACATCTACCGTTATTTGCAGACACATTTCATTCTTGTATGCACGTTTTAGCGAATGCAAAAGCAATTATATATTTTCTTCACATAGTTTTCATTCTTGTTAACTCAGCGCTTGACTGAAACAATTATACATTCGTGTGAGTTCATTTACCTTGAATAAACAATTATGATTGCAGAAGTAACACTGCTTTACCTATATCCCACAGTGATAAATATGCAAATTCAAATTTCAAATGAATGCACTTGGATATTTTCACAGCAGTTTAATCTCACATTCAATATAAATAGGTGAGTGGAAAACGAAAAACAAATTTCACAAAATTCATAAACAGATCAGTAATTAAAAATTGATAAATAAAAAGGAATTGGCATTTGTTTATTTGAATGAACAAGAAATGTATTTTTTCTCCTCATTTTTATAGCAGTGGAGCATCAAGTTCTATGTGCTGTTTGAACTCAGCTCTTCAGAACAAAAGAAAATCAATTAATATCATTACTTTGTATATTTCATCTGTATGACTGCAACATTCTCAAATATTTTCTAACGAATATTGATTAGATACATTGTGTTCTTAGTGACCTGAAGAAAATAAATAGCAAATACTGTGATTATTGGAATGAACAACAGATGGAAGCATATCTCATGTTGAATTGAAAGGCAATTCAATTGATTCTTAAATATTTTCTAATCAACATTCAGAGTTACTCTGGAACAACTCTGTGCAAGGTGGGAATTGAAACTGTACCTCCTGGTCTGGTAACAGAGATACTACCAGAGCTGCACAACATTCCTTCATAATGTTCCCAGTCAGGCTGGGCAGGTCTACAATCACATGCTCACTGCGGTTACTCAAGTGAAAATTAATCAGATGTTTACTGTGATAATTGGATTGGAATTAAATGGATGGATCCTGTGTGTAATCTACTGAAAATTAAATAGTAATTTACAATAATGATGGGAGGTAACAGATGTGTTAATTAAATATGATTTTTATGATAATTTGTGGAATGACAACTTGACAGATTTGTGTGATCACTGTAAATTAATAAATAAAAATGAATACAATCATTCTACATGTTCATAATAGTTTCTAATTTTATGAAATGCAATGTAATTTTTTTTTTGTTGTTCACGTAAATTGGAACAAAATGATGAATTGGTCAGTCAATGTGACTGTTCAGCTGAAGACAACTTTCATTCTAGAACATAGAAGAATACAGCGCAGTACAGGCCCTTTGGCCCTCGATGTTGCGCCGATCCAAGCCCACCTAACCTATACTAACCCACTATCCTCCATATACCTATCCAATGCCCGCTTAAATGCCCATAAAGAGGGAGAGTCCACCACTGCTACTGGCAGGGCATTCCATGAACTTACGACTCGCTGAGTGAAGAACCTACCCCTAACTTCAGTCCTATATCTACCCCCCCTTAATTTAAAGCTATGCCCCCTTGTAATACCCGACTCCATACGCGGGAAAAGGTTCAACTGTCAACCCTATCTAACCCCCTAATCATCTTGTACACCTCAATCAAGTCACCCCTAAACCTTCTTTTCTCCAATGAAAACAGCCCCAAGTGCCTCAGCCTTTCCTCATACGATCTTCCTACCATACCAGGCAACATCCTGGTAAACCTCCTCTGCACCCGTTCCAGTGCCTCCACATCCTTCCTATAGTATGGCAACCAAAACTGCACACAATACTCCAGAGTCTTATACAACTGCAACATGACCTAAGGGCTCCGGAACTCAATTCCTCTACCAATAAAAGCCAGTACGCCATATGCCGCCTTCACCGCACTATTTACCTGGGTGGCAACTTTCAAAGATCTGTGTACATGGACACCAAGATCCCTCTGCTCATCCACACTACCAAGTATCCGACCATTAGCCCAGTACCCCATCTTATTGTTATTCTTCCCAAAGTGAATCACCTCACACTTAGCTACATTAAACTCCATTTGCCACCTTTCTGCCCAGCTCTGCAGCCTCTCTATATCCTGCTGTAACCTGCCACATCCTTCCTCACTGTCAACAACTCCTCCGACTTTCGTATCATCCGCAAACTTGCTCACCCAACCTTCTAACCCCTCTTCCAGGTCATTTATAAAAATGACAAACAGCAATGGTCCCAAAACAGATCCTTGCGGAACACCGCTAGTGACGGCACTCCATGAAGAAATTTTGCCATCAACTACTACCCTCTGTCTTCTTTCCGAAAATGTCTGATTTTAAGAAGCCACCATTTCCTGTGATTGTTTAATGAAACAAGAAAGATGTCAATCCTTTTTTTGTGAACTTCAAAAAAATTCATCGGAATTTAAATAATTTTGCACAAGAAAAATATTCAACTTTTATTGTGATTAGAAGCACAATAAATGTTAACATTAAAGTGAATTACAATCAAATCATTTCAAAAGTGTTTCCAAGTTTAAAATGAAAAGCAATATTCACAATGATTGAGAGATTGTACCTTGCTAAGTCCTTGCAATAGTTATTATATGGAACCATAATTCCACAGTTACATCCTTTGCCAAATTGAACAATTATTCGATATTAGCAACAAATTGATTTTAAAACTACTATTAATTAATTTAAGAATAATGAGGTATCTCATCTTACTATTCCACTGAGTAATGTGCAGAAATGAAGAGAAATATTGCAGTGTAAAGTAACTGGTGTTATATGAATATCAATGACTGTGATGACTGTGATCTTTCAAATGAACAAAAGTCAGATATTTACAAAGGATGTCGCAAGGGCAATTATTGGTCTTTTCTGGGTGTGTTGGCCCAAACAAACAGGTTTTTATATTGTAGCATTCACAATAAGAAATATGGAAGATATTAAAAACACATTAACTTAGACTTCATAACAAGCACAAAGTGCTGTGTAATTCTTGTAATTGTTAATTGTTTCTAGAATATTGATAGATAAATTAACTCAATATTTTGAAAGCACTTTACTCTGACTTCGATTGCATAATAATTAAGATTGATAAACAGAAAATTAATATATAAAAAATCGCTTTAATAATTCTTAAACAATACTCAGCAACAATTGACACAGTTCAAAATTGGGTTTTTTTGTTGAGTCATGTTTATTCTTTTAATTTTTATCGTGATAAATGTTTAGACACCAATGTCAGAATAAGAAAGAAAATAATTAGACCGGGAAAGTGAGTACTATTGTGAACAACAGGTCGAATAAATGACATTTGGTACAGAAAATT
>NW_025209772.1:0-4691 GCF_004010195.1 Chiloscyllium plagiosum
AGCTCTGGAAGTGTCTGGACAGAGAGACAGATGAACAGAGAGACAGAGAGAGAAAGAGAGGCAGAATTAATGCTTTGAGTCTGCATGATCCTATTATATTGCACTAAACAAAATCTAGGATAGCCTGTTTCCGAGTTAGTTCCACAATGACCTGGTCTAAAAACCCCATCGTGTACAGTGAAGAATTCACCAAGCACAATATTATTCAGGTCATGGTTTGCCCAGTCGAGATGTGGATTAAAATTAACAATGACTACTGCAGCACTTTGTTGAATGCATCTCTAATTTCCTGTTTAATGCAACCCCCTAACTTACCACCATTGTTTGGAGGCCGATAGACAACTTCCATTAATATTTCCCATCCCTTGTTGTTTCTCAGCTCCACCCAGACTGATTCCACCTCTAGATGTTCTGTGCCAATACCCTTTCTCACTATTACACTGATTCAGTTTTTCTGTTTTCTGTTATACCAGTCCTTTCAAAAGATTAAATACTCCTCGATCTTCAATTTCCCCCATCTTGTCACCGTGTCCCTGTCATCAGATTTATATTGCACCTGCTTAGAGCTATCTGTTCTGTTCATTTGTCTACCTTATTGTGGATCGTCCATGCATTCGGATATAATATTTTAAGCCCTGTCTCTTTGATATTGGTATGTATTTCCTTCAGTACTCCTGCTCTGTTTACTGCTGGTCAGTGTTTCTATTGCCTTCCACTTTTGCTTCCTACTTTTCCATCTTTCCTCTCCATCTTTGTGTCCCTCTCTCTCTTGCCTTCCCTCTCAGATTTCTGATCTCCTTCTCATTCTCGTTGAAACCCCCTGTTCCCCAACTCCCAACAATGTTAGTTTCCTTTTATTCATTCAGAGGATGAGAGTATCGCTGGCTGGGCCTGCATTTATTATCCATCCCTAATTTCCCACAGGGTAGTGAAGAGCCAATCACACTGCTGTGGTCTGGAGTCACATGTGGGCCAGACCAGGTATGGATGGCCGTTGCCTTCCCTGAAGGACATCAGTGAATCTGATTGAATTTTCCAACGATTGCCAATAGATTCATTGTCACCATCAGACGCTTAATTCCAGATTTTCTTTTTTATGAATGCCCTGGACAGGTTACGTGTCCCAGTCTAGCGGCATTGTAATCCACCCATCTTGTACATACCCCATTTTCTTGCAATTATTTTGAATACGTCAAGAATGGGTCTGGGTGGGTTACTCTTCGGAGGTCAGTGTGGACTTGTTGGGCAAATGGCCATTTTTCACATTGTAGAGATTCTATGTATTGCCTGCAAATGTGCTGGAGGTTGATTCAAGAGAGCATGAGATGGTTATTAGGAGAGAAATGGGTTGCAGGGATTTGGGGAAAAGGTAGCAGATTGACACCAGGTGATAGAATCAGGGCAGGCTGAATGGGCTGAATAGCCTCTCTCTGCACTATAATGTGTGGGGGCATTAAGATGAATGCTGTCTGCTCAGGTGGAGGAGATGTGAAGATTCAGGAAGGAGGAGATGGAGAACAGTCTCATGGTGTGTTGTGGTGCACTGTGCAGCAGAATGCCGCGACCCTCAGAATGTGGGAGCAGGCACCTGAACATGTGACACCACTCACCTTTCGTACCACCTGAGCTTCTGCTTCCTCTCAGTACAAGGTTTCCAGTTTTGAAGAGCCACATGCCTGCTGTTGGTTTCACCAGTCACTGTGTGGTCAAAGAGGATGCCATCTCCTCCAACTCCTGGGGGAAGAACCCCTGTTAAAAGGTGAAGGTGGACACTCCTGTTGCAGTACTAAGGGAAGGACTGTCTTCCCAATAAGATAGAGAGGCCGGGGAATCTATCTATTCTTTCAGGTGACCCAAACATTTTTCAAGGAGAGGAGGACAGTTAAAGTGAATGACGTGCACATAGACAGCATCTTCCTTCAACTTCCCACTCCAAATCAATTTAAATCAAATTAATGCTTTTCATTTTTCTGTCAATTATCCTGCCCTTGGCCAACATTTATTATTCAACAGCAAGTTTAAAAAGTAAGTAGCTGCTTGTTGTCTGACTGCCTGGTAAAAATTGTGTTTTTGACTGCACTTAAAAGTATTTTTAAAAAAGTACTCAAAGAACCGTAAATGCCGGAATTCTGAAAGAAACACATGTATTGCTGGAATTAAAGTTCTGAAGAAGGGTTGCTGGACCCGAAACATTGACTTGCTCCACAGATGCCAGACCTGCTGAGTATCTTCAGCAATTTCTGTTTGTGTTTCAAAAGTATTTAGTTTGGTGCAAAGTGATTGGGATATTCCGAGATTGGGGCAGATGATGTATGAATGTAAATCCTGTGCTGTCCTTTTTCACTTGTGGAGCAAGCTGCATTGCTTCACTCGAACTGTCGACACCCCTTTTTCACCGTGATGATTTCAGGGAAATGAACTAATTCCAGGGCAGCAAGAGCCAATAGCGCTGTCACTACACGAGGGAGTGGTCAACAATCATGTTCAATAATGTAATGAGGACTCTGGGAAATGGGATCCTGAGCTGCTGATTGTGGATTGCCACCAGATGGAGCCAGATGGAAATATGAATATTCTGAAAATGATACATTGCATGAGATAAACTGTTCTATCCCCTGTTACAGGCCAAATGGACACCACTTCTGAGTATGTTCCTAAATCAATGTGTACAAAAGTCAAAACACATACAGTACAATCTCAAATACATGTTCATAAATATGAGCCAGATCCGTAAAAATAATATTAAAATGGGATCTCATTCAAAAGCAAAAGCAATTCTAAATCTGACCTTCATAAATTGGGGACCACCTGCACATTGTCAAATATCTTGTTTTCAAGAAAGGCCGCCTGTTTCTTGACATATCAATAGCCGCATTGACTTATGATTGAAGGTAAATGAATCTGCTGTATTAATATTACTGTCATCTACCGAAATAGCTAATGACAACTGTCCACTTACTATTGCTTCGAAATCTCTGTTGATGTGTTCCTGGATCAGTTGAACTGTTATCACACTGGGGCTTCCTGATTAAAGTCACTGCCAACAAAATCAACAACCTTTGATTTCAGAGAGCACAATATCTCGCTGCTTCCTACATCATTCATGCTGATATGTGGCAAAGTATGAATGATTGAATTCATCGAAATAAAATTGTGGGAGATGCTTTTGAGATTGAGAGGTGTGAAAGAAAAAAAATGCATCTAATTCAAACCACCACAGATTAAAGAATAACAGAAAGTGCTTTGCCAAAATAGCCTTGTAATGACTTCAGTTATCCAGCAAGTGAAAAAATGGATAAATTGAAATGGCGTGACCTTGAATTTTTGACCCTAGCGTTCTCTAAAGCAATCTTGAAGACATGATCAAAGCTGTGCTTCAGTACAGCACTGAGGTGGCACCAAAATTGGAGGTGTAGTAGACAGCAAAGAAGGTTACCTCAGATTACAACAGGATCTTCACCAAATGGAGGAATGGGCAAAGGTGTGGCAGTTGGAGTTTAATTTAGATAAATGTGAGGTGGTGCATTTTGGAAAAGCAAATTGGGGCAGGACTTATATACTTAATGGTAAGGTCCTGGGGAGTGTTGCTGATCAAAGAGACCTTGGAGTGCAGGTTGTTCCTTGAAAGTGGAGTTACAGGTAGACAGGATTACGAAGAAGGTGTTTGGTATGCTTTCCTTTATTGGTCATAGCATTGAGTATAGGAGTTGGGATGTCATATTGCAGTTTTACAGGATATTAGTTGGGCACTTTTGGAATATTGTGTGCAGTTCTGGTCTCCCTGCTATGGGAAGGATGTTGTAAAACTTGAAAGGGCTCAAAAAAAGATTTACAAGCATGTTGCCATGGGCTGGAGGGTTTGAGCTATAGGGAGAGGCTGAATATGCTGGGGCTATTTTCCCTGGAGCATTGGAGCCTGAGGGGTGACCTTAAAAATGTTTATAAAATCATGAGAGGCATGGATAGGGTAAATAGGAAAGGTAAATTTTGCCTGAAGTAGATGAATCCAGAACTAGAGGGCATAGGTTTAGGGTGAGAGGAAAAAAGTCTAAAAGTGACCGAAGGGGCAACTTCTTCATGTTGAGGATGATATTTTTCACTGACCAACAGCAAAGACAGCCTATATATCCATTTATTTCCCAGTTTTAGGATTATGTGCTTTAAGCGTGAATTTACATTAGCTTGATTTTTTTCAATTTGATTGAGGTCATCCAATTAAAATCCTCAAATTAACCCTTTCAAATTGTACTATTCAAATATCCACATTCAACAGAGATACACCATCGGGCAAATGCAGAAAACTGAGTTTGCCTTTTTCCACAATGTAAGGATTTCACAATTCACAGACTAATAACACGCGTGAACATAGACCTCATCTTCTCAGTTGCAAAGGGAAACCTCTTATTCCTAAACTGTGTCCCCTATCCAATAGAGGTAATAACAGTTCAATAACTGCTGTTTGTGTGTAGTAACATGGATCACACAGGTTTTACCAAAACTAGAATTGCTTGCTTGATTGTGCTCAATGTTTTGGATTTGAAGTGTATTGTGTTTATTTCACCATTTATGTGCTGATTATGAAAGAGCTAAGCCAGATGGATTTTTTGGAGTGAAACGAGTAATGCGTCAATTTTATTAAAACCCTCCAGGTTTAAAATATTTCTTAAATTAAAAATGGCCAAATAAAGTCC
>NW_025209772.1:5154-6840 GCF_004010195.1 Chiloscyllium plagiosum
GGATGAGGTTCAGTGGAATTAAATACATATATGAGGGAGAGGGGAACAGAGGGTTTTGCTGGGTAACCGGTTGCATGTTTAGGCCTGATTTCTTTCCTGAAGAATCCAGTGAAAATATAAGTGATTTTGACTTGAACATCAGTTCTTGTAGATCTGTCCCCATGCTGACCCTCTGCACCACTCCCACTCTCTGAGCTCTCCCAGGCCAAGCCGCCATCTTGGGGTGCACTGCTCTGGGGATCACAACAGTTTTCAACCTACAGCATGGGCTCCCAATGGAGAAAAGGTCAGAAAGCTTGTTTGAACATAACAAAGGAGAAGATAAGTTGCAAACCATGCATTTTTAAAAGGTGTAACAGAAATGTGAGATTTAGACTCACTGGGGAAACAGTGCATGCCCCCACATGCAAGAATATATGGTGCCCAGGAACTATTTATGACATCAAGCTGTCATATTTATCAGGACAAGCTATGGTGCAAAATAGCATGGAGGAGTCACTCGATGGGGCTGAGGGAAAGGCGGGTGGGCTACAGGACATTATAGCCTCACATCCAGAAGAGAATTGTCAGATGGTATTCAGCAGAACTTAGGAAGAGAAGAGGAGAGCTTTCAGAGAGCTCAGTGACCTTAAACCATCAGAGCTAAGCTCACCGTACATCTGAAGAAGGGTCACCAGACCCGAAACGTTAAACTCTGATTTCTCTTCACAGATGCTGCCAGACCTGCTGAGCTTTTCCAACGACTTCGCTTTGCTTTCTGATTTACAGCATCGACAGCCCTTTCGGTTTTCACTGTCTATCTATTGCTGTTGTTATGTGCTTTTACTTTAATTTTGTTGTGAAATTTAATAAACTCTCTGCCACAGTCAAAGAAAAGGCGTCTTTATGGATCAGAATTGGTAATTAACCCTGGGAGGTGGGATTGGGCAGTCCTCTGTCTCACATAAATAAATGTATCTCCCTCTCTCTCGGTAATATCTTACACCAACGATGCAAAGTGTGTTCTCACGATAGATCTAGGAGATTACATCGAGTTAAAGGTCTTCGCTATGACAGCGCCTGCTGTCCAAAAATCTTCACTTCCTTTGGCCATCATTCTGGTCAGTGGTTTGGAACTTCCTGTGGAAAGATTTCCAATATTTACCTCCGAAACAGAGAGAGGGTCAAAGCTGGTAAGAGAATTCCAGCCATTTTGGTCAGACTTATGGAAAGTCTGCAGTTGTTCAGCAGACGCCAACATGGTTAAAAACCACATAATATCTTAGTTTCTTTTTGTGTTTATAGACCTTTAATTCTCAAAGACCATACAAGATTTATTAAGGTTATGCAGAATACAGAGTGTACAGGAGGAAACACACAAAATCCATTGATGGATTGTTTTGTGGTGGACTTTGACGACAGGACCCAGCTCAGACAGTGAACGTTGTAGTGGTGTGCATCCATTGATTAAACTAAGGGTGGGCTGCAGATGGGACTGAGGAGAATGGTAAAGGGTAGTGTCTTGGCTGCTCAGATCTGATGGTATCAATTTGATCATGACCTGTCCAGAGACCATAATGGGAGAAAGTGAGGACTGCAGATGCTGAAGATCAGAGTTGAGAGTTTGGTGCTGGAAAAGCACAGGCAGCATCTGAGGAGCAGGAGTTTCAGGCCTAAGCCTTTCATCAAGATGAAGGGCTTATGCCC
>NW_025209772.1:6951-8889 GCF_004010195.1 Chiloscyllium plagiosum
CTGTGTTAATGTTATTGTGGGCTTTATAGAGTGGACAAGGAGAGGGAGGGTGTTTCTAACTGTGGGGGCCAGCAACATAGAGACTATCAGTATCAACATATTAACCCAGAGAATAGTGAGAATGAAGGGGGTTGCTGGAACAGGGATTAGTTCAGGTGAATGGTATGGATGAAGTTCAGTGAAATTAAATACGTATATGAGGGAGAGGGGAACAGAGGGTTTTGCTGATAGATGGAATGTTTTAGAGCAACATTCCCAATAAGCCACTCTGAGGTTCTGCACACAGCGTTCGGAATCAGCACGCCGACTGCAGCATTGACTTCCCGTTCTGGAAGTTATTGCCGAACATCGACCATGGAGACCCAGGCAGCTGGTAAGAGAATTAGAGGGAACGCTGGCCCGAAGGCCAAGAATCAGATCTCACCTGATCCAGAGATGTGTAATCCACCTCTGAACAGAGAGCTTACAGGTATCCCTCAGCCCCATTTACCACATGTTTATTCTGGGTGTGAGAAATAATTCTACACATATTGTAGGTGACATAAGATTCAATAGGCTTTCCTGAAAACTTGCTGTAGCTGTAAACTAACCTTCAGTGATTCACACACTAGGAATGCCCAGATCTCTCTGCAGCTCAGAGCTCTACAACTTCTCATCATTTAGATAATATGCTTGTTTTTATTCTTTCTGCAAAAATGGACAATTTCACACGTTCCAACATTATATTCCATTAGCCAGACCTTTGGTCACTCACTTAACCAATCCATATGCCTTGTAGGTGCCTTATGTTTGCTTCACAACTCACATTCCTGCCTCGCTTTGTCTCATCAACAAATTCGGCAACTATCCCTTCGATCTCACAGAAACAAAATACCTTTCCTCAACCTCACTGTTATAATAAACAGCACTTATCAATCATTTAATTTACTGTAGGAAATCAGGACTCAGATGGAACACGGTGAGTAGACATTTTTAACCAACTGGTTCAGACACATTAGGGGCCCACCTCTGGTGTAGGTGGCACTTGAGCACTAACCTGCTGTCTCCACAGCAAGAATATTACCATGATACCACAGGAACCTTCAAGCCCTGGGTGAACTCTTTCAACAATGATGTGGAGGTGCCAGCATCGGACTGGGGCAGACAAAGTTAAAAATCACGCAATAGTCAGTTACAGTCCAACAAAGCTTGTACTTTCAAATAAACCTGTTGGTCCATAACCTGGTGTTGTGTGATTTTTAACTCTTTCAACACCATCATCACAGTTAATGCAATGTCAATCCAAACACAGATCTGAAGGAATTCACATTTGAATCTTCCAGCTTGAGATTTTGTCTCATCTGTCCCTTTTCTCAATCTTGTTTCATCCCATTTTTCATTCCAACTCTATTCCTTTTCTGTTCCGAATTGGGTCCAATATTGTGACTGTATATGTTAGTGTATATACATGTGTCTGTTCATCTAAATTAACAGTGATACTGGAGACTGGGAGGGAGGGCAAAGTCCCAAAAGATTCAGCAACAAGTGATCAATTTACTAATTCAGTAACAAGACGAAAAGGGCTTGAGGACCCTGGGTCTGAATTTAGATGGTTTGTAGCAATTTTCTGATGGTTTATAGTTTGTGTTAAGGGACACAGTTTAAAGCCAATACATTAGTTAACATTGTCAAAGAAAATGCACAAAAGTGACAATCGAGGTTGGCTCACTGATATGAGAGGACACACAGGTTGACAGCATGGAATGTCTTGATAAGATGGGAGAGACAACATCTTACTCTCTCTCTGAGGTTTTAGCGAATGCTTCCTCTTCTCCTTCTGGTCCAGCCTCCGTCTGAAGAAGACAGCTCTCTGCACACCGCCTGTTGAGTTCTGCAGGTCCTCTGCCCTCAGCACTTATTCCTCTTTCAGATTTCATAATTCTCAGGCAGGTATCTTAA
>NW_025209772.1:8989-10411 GCF_004010195.1 Chiloscyllium plagiosum
ACAGCCCTTTCGGTTTTCACTGTCTATCTATTGCTGTTGTTATGTGCTTTTACTTTAATTTTGTTGTGAAATTTAATAAACTCTCTGCCACAGTCAAAGAAAAGGCGTCTTTATGGATCAGAATTGGTAATTAACCCTGAGAGGTGGGATTGGGCAGTCCTCTGTCTCACATAAATAAATATATCTCCCTCTCTCTCTGTAATATCTTACACCAAAAATGCAAAGTGTGTTCTCACGATAGATCTAGGAGATTACATCGAGTTAAAGGTCTTCGCTATGACAGCGCCTGCTGTCCAAAAATCTTCACTTCCTTTGGCCATCATTCTGGTCAGTGGTTTGGAACTACCTGTGGAAAGATTTCCAATATTTACCTCCGAAACAAAGAGAGGGTCAAAGCTGGTCAGAGAATTCCAGCCATTTTGGTCAGATTTATGGAAAGTCTGCAGTTGTTCAGCAGACGCCAACATGGGTAAAAACCACATAATATCTTAGTTTCTTTTTGTGTTTATAGACCTTTAATTCTCAAAGACCATACAAGATTTATTAAGGTTATGCAGAATACAGAGTGTACAGGAGGAAACACACAAAATCCATTGATGGATTGTTTTGTGGTGGACTTTGACGACAGGACCCAGCTCAGACAGTGAACGTTGTAGTGGTGTGCATCCATTGATTAAACTAAGGGTGGGCTGCAGATGGGACTGAGGAGAATGGTAAAGGGTAATGTATTGGCTGCTCAGATCTGATGGTATCAATTTGATCATGACCTGTCCAGAGACCATACTGGGAGAAAGTGAGGATTGCAGATGCTGAAAATCAGAGTTGAGAGTTTGGTGCTGGAAAAGCACAACAGTACAGGCAGCATCTGAGGAGCAGGAGTTTCAGGCCTGAGCCTTTCATCAAGATGAAGGGCTTATGCCCGAAACGTTGATTCGCCTGCTACTCGGGCACCATTTTGGCTTGACAGCCTTCCCGACAAACATCCCACATAATACTGTCAGATAGGTTAACATTGTCAAAGGCTTTGGTAGCGTAGACAAGGAGAGGGGGTGTGTTTCTGATTGTGGGGACCGGCAAGATAGATACTCTAAGTATCGACATATTAACCCAGAGAATATTGAGAATGAAGGGGGTTGCTGGAACAGGGATTAGTTCAGGTGAATGGTATGGATAAAGTTCAGTGGAATTAAGTAGGTATATGAGGGAGAGGGGAACAGAAGGTTTTGCTGATAGATGGAAAGTTTTAGAGCAACATTCCCAATAAGCCACTCTGAGGTTCTGCACACAGCGTTCGGAATCAGCACGCCGACTGCAGCATTGACTTCCCGTTCTGGAAGTTATTGCCGCACATCGACCATGGAGACCCAGGCAGCTGGTAAGAGAATTAGAGGGAACGCTGGCCCGAAGGCCAAGAATCAGATC
>NW_025209772.1:11711-17467 GCF_004010195.1 Chiloscyllium plagiosum
TTAAGAGGTGACCAAGTTCTTACCAGGAATTCCAACGACAGCAAGAACTGTGTAGTAAATGTCTTCGATCTGATGGAATACTGTTGGTTCACGCATTTTCTGTGAGAGATGATGGTTTACATTGACCACGGAGGCAAAAGTTCTCCCTGATTGTATGATACAGTCAAATGGGTTTAATATTTGTACAGGAGGGACAGCTCCAGTGAGATCATTCAATTATCGATATTAATTACAGCTCCCTGAACAAACATGTGAGTGAAATCACGTGAACACAAACATGCCTCATGTGAATTAAAATATAATTAAAATGTTGTCTGAATAAAGCAAGACATTTTGTCAAAAATGTGATTGAATGAACTCTATTAAAGGAACATCATTGATCAATCAAATCATTTCATCAATGGTCTTGAGATTTTCCTTGTCACTTCCTTTCAATTTAGCAGCAATTGTAAGCAGTATTGTTGGCAATGTTTGAGCATTTGCCCAGAGTATTTGCTGTGGAAGTGCAGGGTGTTGTGGTTGCTGTTAGATTAGTTCATTCCTTTGGTTCAGTGGTAGCACTGATATCTTTCCAGTCGGATGGAAACCCCATTCCCAGCCATAAGCACATAATCTTGGCTGTTCATTGTGTACGGGTGACAGTGAGGAGTGCTGCACTGCCAACAGTGCCATCTTTCAAAATAGGTGAGAGACGGAGGGCACCTTTGCCCTTGCAAGGATGCGCAGAATGCTGTGTGAGGGGAGCTGATGACCAAGAGATATTATTGCTGAATTATTCATCTAAAGACCCAGGTAATGTTCTGGGGAACTCAGTTCAAATCCCACCACGGCCGAAGGAGGAATTTGAATTCAATTAGCATCTGGAAGGAGGAATTGAGGAATGATTGTGTAACTATTGTCAATTGTCAGGACAAATTCTGGTTCAGTAATGTCCTTTAGGGGAGGAATCTACCATCCTTACCTGGTCTGGCCTAGACCCACACTTAACTACCCTCTGGATAATGAGGGATGGGTAGTAAATGTTGGCCTAGCCAGTGACTCCCACATCCATTTTTTTCAAAACCAGGGTAATTATGGACCTGTTGATTTTGGGGCATTCGTGATCAAAGTTACCTCATGCAGGCAGTCAATGGTTTGTAGCAATTTTCTGATGGCTTATAGTTTGTGTTAAGGGGCACAGTTTAAAGCCGATACATTAGTTAAGGTTGTCAAAGAAAATGCACAAAGGTGACAATCGAGGTTGGCTCACTGATATGAGAGGACACACAGGTTGACAGCATGGAATGTGTTGGTCTTGATAAGATGGGAGAGACAACATCTTACTCTCTCTCTGAGGTTTTAGCGAATGCTTCCTCTTCTCTTTCTGGTCCAGCTTCCGTCTGAAGAAGACAGCTCTCTGCACACCGCCTTTTGAGTTCTGCAGGTCCTCTGCCCTCAGCACTTATTCCTCTTTCAGATTTCATAATTCTCAGCCAGGTATCTTAACGCCGTCTCAATCAGTTGTCTTGAACGCTTTTGACTAAATGGGTACGGACTGGCTGGAGCCTCATGATGCCAGGGTGATCACTGTCTGCTTGCACACCTCCATTTGAATGTTACTTCTCATTGCTTTTAAGAACAAAAGCATTGAACTCAAAATAGAGGTAAATTGTTGACGAGTTCAGTGGGCATTGTGACCTTTGTTTTTCTCAGAATCCTTCCCTTTTGTTTTCCCTTGCTAGAATTTTGGAACGCTAATTCCTGCTATGATAGCTGTTCAATTAAATCTGATGCTCTGCAGTAAATATGAGGGAATGTAGCTTTTAAGTGATCTCGTTTTCCTACAGAACTGCTTGCATTATTGTTTTCATGCCCTCAAATTCCTCAAAGCGGTTGACACATAATTAAATACTCTCTTGGTCTCCTTTGAGTTCTTCTGGTCAGTATGCACCACTCAACCATCAACACCAAAAACTCATGATCTCATTGATATTGGTGAGGCCTTACTGAGGGAAAATTGGCTGCCATTTTTCAAACAGTGACTCCATTCCAAAAGCATCTAGTTGACCATAATATGCTTATGGATGGCCAATGACTGTGAAAGCTGATACATAAATGCAAAGCCTCTGTTTTCCTTGCACCTTGTGAAACAATCTCCAATTGTTTTAATGAGCAACTGTCCACTTTCTGTGGTCAAGACGGGGAGCAGATATGTTCAGGGCAGCAAGGACAAAACTAATCAAAACTGCGGCGGGTTTGTGCAGAGAAACGACGTAGTTATTGATGGTTATTAACGGAAGATGTTGCTCTGAGATCACTATCAAATGGATCCAGCTGAGGAATGCGTCCTGTGATCCCAGAATCACTGAATTTCTCAGATTATACTGCAGCAAGGGGTTGATTCACTCAGTTGGTTGGGCAGCTGGTTTGTGGTGGTGAGTAATGCTAACAGTGTGGACTATGCTAACAAGGTGCATAACCTTCATGTAAAGGACTCTCCTACTTAACCTCTCCCTTCTCTTGAGGCACAGTAACCCTCAGGTTAAGCCAGCACCATCCACCTCTCCCAAATGGGAGAGCAAGCCTCCAGAAACATATCCAAACTGAGAATGTAGAGGTAGGCCATTTGGCCCACTGGGTCTGTGCTGTCTCTCTGAACATGTGATCTCAGTGTCTCCTGCTTTCACATTATAACTTGGCACATTGTTTAAGATTCAATAATCAGGCAATGTCATCTTGAATATCTCACTTGAACCTGCCTCCAGCACATTTCCAGGTATTACAGTATCAGACCCAAACCACTCTCCAGATGAAAAAGGTTTATCCTCATCTCGCACTTTCTTCTTTTGTGTCGTACTTTCAAACTGGGCCATCTGCTTTGGAATCCATTTCTGAGTAGGAACAGATTTTTCCAGTCCACCCTGTTTACATCCATAAATTTTGAAATCTTCTGTCAAATCTGCTCTCAGCTTTCATCTTTCTCAGGAAAACAGTTTCATTACACTTTGTAATTCATGCTGATCTCATCTCTACGATATCGGAGAAAAAAGCTTGTTATATCAGAAACAAAAACAAGGACTGCTGGAGAAACTCAGCAGGCCTGGCTGCTCTGGAGAGAAAACAGAGTTAATGTTTCAGGGCAAGTCACCGTGTGATGTGCGATTGTCTTTAAACATGGTCGCTCCTACAATGAAGGTGGCACAGTGGCTCCGTGGTTAGCACTGCTACCTCACAGTGCCAGGGGCCTGGATTTGACTCGCAGCTCAGGCAACTGTCTGTGTAAAGTTTGTACATTCTCCCCATATCTGAGTGGGTTTCCTCCGGGTGCTCTGGTTTCTTCCCCCAATCCAAAGATATTCAGGTTAGTTGAATTGGCCATGCTAAATTGTTCATAGTGTTTGGGGGTATGTAGGTTAGGTGCATTAGTCAGGAGTAAATGTAGATAATAGGGTAGGGGAATGGACCTGGGTGGGTTACTGTTCGGAGGGTTGGTGTGGACTTGTTAGGCTGAAGGGAGTGTTTCCACAGTGTAGGGATTCTGTGTTCACGTTTACATGACACTGTTCAAGAGCTAATAAATAAATCACATAATCACAGCTATCACCTTTCACAGTCCAACACTAATGAATGCTGCACAGTTGAAGACGATGTGTTCGGAATAGAACAAAGACGTAGGAGCATGAGAAGGCCATTCAGCCTATTGGGTCTGCTCCATCATCCAAAATGTTCGTGGCTCAACTGTTCATCTTCAACTCCACTGTCCTGCCTTTTCCCCATAACCCCCAACCTCCTTACTGGTTAAACATCGATCCATCTCACCCATGATGATACGTAATGCCGGAACCTAGGCAGACCGCTGTGGTAAAGTATTCCACAGATTCCCTACCTTCTGAGAAAGGAAACTCTTTCTCATCTGTGTTTGAAATGTGCAACCCCTTTCTCTAAGCTTATGTGTTTTTTGTCTTAAACTCTCCCACAAGGGGAAACAATTCACTGCATCCCCCTTGTCAAGTCTCCTTAGGCACAGAAAGGTACTTATGTTGCAGTAAGGTCACTTTCATTGTTCGATATCCCACAGATTACAGGGCTAACAAACTCAACCTCCCCTCACAAGGAAACCCATCCATACTGAGGGTCACCTTTTCTGGACAGCCTGCAGTGCCATTATATGTTTCCATGGATAAGGGAGCTAATTTGCACACAATATTTTAAAGATGTTTTGTGCAGTTTTAGGATGGCTTCTCCTTTCCCTTTGAAATAAACGTGAACATTTCATTTGCCTTCCTGTTAAGTGGTGAACTTGGATGCTAAATCTTTGAAGTTTATGCGTGAGGATTCTCAAATCGCTCTGTGCTGTTGCGTTCTATGGCTTTTCGCCGTTTAACTCATATTCAGCATCTCTATTCGTCTGGTTAAAGTTCATAACCTCACATTTTCTCATCATTATGTTCCATCAGCCAAGATTCTGCCCTCTCAACTAACCTGTCTCTATCTCTCATAGATTCTCCGTTATCATTACCACTTGTTTTTCTACCAATTTTTGCATCATCTACATACCTGGTAAGAGTCCAATCACTTCCCTCATCCAGATCATTAATATATATTTGCAATAATTGTGGCCACATTCCTGATATCTGTGACATTCTGTGATTTACTGCTTGCCGTATTGAAAATGTCCCTTATCCCAGCTCACTGTCCTCTATTCATGAGCCAATCCTCTATCCACGCTAATGCACAACCCAAACACTGTGGGTTCTTGTCTTGTTAAGTAGCCAGACATGTGGATTCCTAAAAAAAGGTTTCTGAAAATTCATATATATTTTATCTCTTGGTTCCCCTTTATCTATCCTGTTTGTAAACAAAGAATTCTGGTAAATTTGTCAGGTGTCCTGTTCCCATTGTGAAGTCATGCTGTTTCTGATTAACCCTGTTCTGCATTTCTCAATGTTCCATTACAAGCCTTTATAATAGACTCAAACTTCTTCCTAAGAGTAGAGGTTAAGCTGTCAGGCTGATAGTTACCTGTTTCTGTCTTCTTTCTTTTCTGAATAAGGCTATTATGTCAGCATTTTCTAATCCTCTGGGTCTTCCCATGAACTAAGTTTTCTGGGAGGATTACCACCAGTGCATCCATTGTCTTTGTAGCTACTTTGTTTAATAACCTAAGATGCATCCCATCAGGTCCAGGAGACTTGTTGGTCTTCAGCCCCATTACATTCCCTAGTGCTTTTTCTCTGGTTATATGATTGTGTTTAATTCCTCTCCGCCTTTTGCTCCTTGATCATTTAGTAATTTTGAAATGTTATTAGTGTCTTCCTTTGTAAAGACTGATGGAAATATATTATTCAACTCCTCTGCTATTTCCTGGTTCCCCATGATTATTTCCACAGCTTTATTCCCAAAGGGTCCTATGTTCACTTTAGCTTCTCGCTTCCTTTTTACATATTGAAAGAAGCTCTTGCTGTCCATCCTGATATTATTTACAATTTCCCTCTAACATTTATTTTCTCTCTCTTTGTTTTGCTTTTGGTCCACTTTGGTTTGTTTTCCAGTCCTCTAGCTTTCCACTAATCTTTGCCACTTTGCATGTTCTTTCTTTCAATTTGATGCAATCCTTAACTTCCTTGGCTCGGGAAAGTTAGACATCAAGCATCTAATTGCACTATTTGATGATGAAGGAGTTCTTCTCATGTTCTCTCTC
Organism: Chiloscyllium plagiosum; assembly: GCF_004010195.1. Taxonomy (NCBI): domain Eukaryota; kingdom Metazoa; phylum Chordata; class Chondrichthyes; order Orectolobiformes; family Hemiscylliidae; genus Chiloscyllium; species Chiloscyllium plagiosum. Next base: position 17,392 of record NW_025209772.1, read on the forward strand.
AAGTTGCAGACCAAAAGGCAGTTTAACTTGCTTTATTTATTCATGAGATATTTCTGAGCACACAATTATTATCTAC
>NW_025209773.1:0-1443 GCF_004010195.1 Chiloscyllium plagiosum
AGAAGCAGTTGCGGTTGTCATCCCTTTAAGCTCTGTTCCGCAATTCGTTGTACCCTGCTCACGCTTCAGATCAGTGTCATTTCTTCTATTTAGATTTCGGCTCATAATCTAAGTCAGCTCTATCATTTCCACCTTAATGAAGAGTTCTCTCACTGACTTCTTCACTCTTCCATTAGAGACAGCATAGAGATAGATTATCAATTATTCCTTGACATACATACAAATAAAGCTTTGAAATCAAAGTTGACATATTCCCAGGCCTGCTGTCTCATTAGAGAGAGAGAGAGAGAGAGAGAGATCGCATGAGTTGACTGATGGTGCTTTAACTTGAGAGTCGTTGTGCCGCAGGCAAGGCACAGGATTGAGAATGTGGCTACTTCATGAGGCCAGTACGAGAACGGTGCACGTGCTGTTGCTGTCATTCTTCATCGTAATCTCGTCGACCAGCCAAATAAAACAATCCACCAATGGCCAGTAAACAGTACGTAATCGAGGGTGCTCTGTCCTCCATTTGTGCCCTCAATGTAGCGACTCAGAAAACCATCTCATACATACACCAGGTACGTCTCCTCCATGGTATTGTTACTGATCTGACTTGCTCAGTCTATGGGCAGATTGAAGTCACACGCAATAGCGAGAAGGCGACCAGATAAAGGAGCAGAATTAGGCCATTCAACGCATCGAGACCTCTCCATTATTTGGTCATTGTTGATATGTTTCTCAACCTCATTCTGCTGATTTCTGCCATATCCTACAACTGTTGATCCCCTCATCAATCAGGGGCCTATCTATGTCTATCTTGAATATTCGCAATGACTTGTCAAAGAGTTCCAAAGAATGACTACCCTCTTGCTGAAGGAACTCCTCTGCATCTCACTTCAAATGGTCATCCTTTCTCTCTGAGACTGTACAGTCGGCTCCTGTGCAGTCTCTCGTGCTAGTTGAAAAACTTATTCACAGCCACTTTACTTACACTTCTCCGTATTGTATAAGGTTCAATCAGATCCTCCTCAAACTTCTAAACTGCATCAAGTACAGCCCCCGAGTTTTCAACATTTTATGACAAGCATTTCTTCCCTCCAGGATCATTCTTTTAAACCTTCTTCGGACTCTCTCCAATGTCAACACATCTTCTGGAGTATTGTGTACAGTTCTGGATTCCTCGTTATGAGAAGGATTTTATTAAATTGGAGAGGGTTCAGAAAGTATTTACCAGGATGATGTCATGAATGAAAGTCTTCTGTTATTAAAATAGGCTGCGGTTTTTTTCACTGGAGCAGAGGACTTCGACGTACGGCCTTATACAGGTTTGTAAAATCACGAAGAGCATAAATAAGATTACTATCAAAGGTGAGAGAGTTCGAATCTAGGGGCATATTTTTAAAGTACGAGAAGGAAAATTTATAAAGGACATGATGGGCAGCTTTTGTTTTCCGCACTTTG
>NW_025209773.1:3115-7831 GCF_004010195.1 Chiloscyllium plagiosum
TAAACTTTTAAATATGTGAACAAACTCTTGCAACATTCTTTATATTTCAAATTCACTCACTTACGTACTAAATCTTAGTAGCTCATCTTGCCATTTCAGCTGTTCTGTGCTCGTTACTAAAGTCTTCCCAATGCTCTAGGTTTCACTAATCTACATCAGATTTTTTTTGCTTTTGTTTCTGTGCTCTCCCTTACTTCTCTTATCAGTCATGTTTGCTTTATCCTCTCTTAAGCATGTTTAGGTGGCGTGAGCATTGGATCCGGTGTTATTAGGCGCTGACGGAGTGCCATTTGGACTTGGGATAACGTCTGCCAACTTTACAGGATAGCAGAGTCCTTGGAACAAGACTTTGACCAGGACACAATGATTGTGGGTTTCTCTCCTGGACTGGTAGAGATGGGTTTACGAACCTCCATTTAGAGTGAGTTCAGAGGAGAGCATTAACACACCAAACTCAAACCAAGGTATATTTGTTGAGAAAGTGAGGACTGCAGATGCTGGAGATCAGAGCTGAAAATGTGTTGCTGGAAACGCGCAGCAGGTCAGGCAGCATCCATGGAGCAGGAGAATCGATGTTTCCGAAACGTTGATTCTCATGCTCCTTGGATGCTGCCTGACCTGCTGCGCTTTTCCAGCAACACATTTACAGCAATGTATATTTTTGTCTTCTGAATTTCTCAACTGGATTGACAGTGATGAATTTTATACACCCCTTTTTGTTATTTTACCATAAGTCTTGTCGACTGTGTCTTTATGAGTTTTACACCAATTATCATCCCTAGAGCCTGTGACTGTCACAACTCAACTCCATTTTCCTTCTGCTTCTCAGATCATAAGGATCAAGAAAATCTGCTTCATTTTTATTTCCGGATGTCTGTCTGCAAACACTAAAACATTCAGCTACCTTCTTTCCCTGCACATACAAACCGACCAGCTAATTTAATCCAGCATATCCTGTTTTTTTTAAAAAATATTTCAGGTGCTGCAGTATTTTGCTATTATTTTCTTGCAGGTGTTTCTCGCAACACTGAGTCTGAAAGTACAGATGCCCCAACGATAAGCTGCTTTCTCACTGGGTGGTGGATACAGAAACATATCCATGGACTAAAGTGTGAGTATTTGTTTCTTTAATTTTAGTCACAATTGCCGAATGATTACAATAGAATGTATTTTGGCGCATCGTGCCCATACGAGTTCCCTGAGCAGATTAGTTCACCCCACTTTCCAGCGCTTTCTTGAGCAAGACTGGCAGATATTGTCAATCTCCAATTGCCGATGTAGAAGTCGATGAATGATCTTCTTGAACTGCTGCAGTCCAGTAGTGCATGTAGTCCCAGATCATTGGCAGGTGAGGAGTTACAGGTTAAACACCTGGAAATGATGAAGGAATTGCAATGGATATCCATATCAAAAACATCAGATTGTAATTCTATCCCGTCTTCCATCTATCAAACTGTACAAGATGATTCACAGGAATGTGAAAAGGCAACACTTGACACTGATCCACATTAAGAGTTGTTTAGGCACTTGACCGAGTATGTTTGAATGGGTTCTCTCACAATTATATGCTTCAAATCAATTTTACACAGTATTAGAAGGATTGATTTGCAATCATCAAATTTGGATCAAGGATCACAGCAGAGTCTGACGGAGTCACATCATTTATCCTAACCTGAATAATATGGAATTCTGAACAGAAAGGTACAAACTTCGTTCAAAGTCAGGATGAACAGAGCACGTGTGTGTGGGCGAGGCTTCAGAAGATCATCTGGCCTGGCAAGACGCAAAGCGAATCAGCACAGTGAGAAACTTTACAAATGTCAGCATTGTGGAAAAGGAGAAAGTGAGGATCGCAAATGCTTGCAATTAGTGTCAAAGAATGTGGTTCTGGAAAAACACAGGCCGTCAGTCAACATCCAATCATGAGCCCTTCATTAGGAGATTAAATGTCCCAAAATATGAAACAAGGGGCAAAAAAAGAACAGGAAAGAGGTCTTACTTCAAAAGTTAACTGGACTAAACTTTGAGTCAAATAGACCAGACAGGCTTCACCCCAAAATGTTGAAGAAAGAGGACGACAGTGAGAGAATGTGGATGCGCTGGGAGTCATCTTTCAAGTTATGTGATCTCTGCACAGTCTCCTGGAACGTTGGAACCCCACTGATTTGCTTGTTCAGGAGGCGTTTTATCAGGTCCCACACAACATCACGAAATACAATTTGATTGTTGAAAACGTACTCGCATTCATTAAGGATTGTTTACCAGCTATAAAGCATAGAGTAGGAATAAGCGCACTTTTCTCAGGATGGTTTTCTGTTACTGGTGGAGTACCACAAGGATCAGTGACAGCACTGCTGTCTCACAGTGCTAGAGACCGGGGTTCAATTTAAGCTTCACGCGATTGCCTACATGAAGTGTGCACATTCTCAGTGCCTGCGTGGGATTCCTGTGGATGCTGCTGTTTCTGCACACAGTACAAACATTCACGGTTCAGGTGAATTGCCCATTATATCTAGGAATGTACAGGCTCGGTGGATTGGGCATGCGACATGCAGCAATATCGGGAGAGATTGTGGCCTCATTTCAGCGACTGCATTGCAGGGATGCTATGATCCAATGCTTGAACCAAATTGTTCCAAACCATTATACATGACTTGTTGATGACACCAACTCGATTGGAATGTATGTTGTGAGGAGGATGGAGGGAGCCTTCAAGAGAAGTTTGACAGGCTCACGAATGGATCAGGACATGGCAGTTTATCCATAGTACACGATAGCTCCACAAAGAACTTCAATAATCAGTTTACATCTGACTACACTTTCGTAAAGTGTCTTGAATTTGCATCATACCCTTGATTTTCTATCTCTAATTCCCTTGCTCAACAACTTTAATAAAAGAATACTGAGAAGCTTTCCTGTGACAGATGTTCAGCTAACTGCCTGTCATTTCCTTCTTGACTTCCTTCTGTTCTGACTAAATAAAACTCTATGATCTACATTAGATCCCAGGATGCCTCTCCACTGATTTTGTAATTCTCAGATTTGCTGTCAAATCCATCCATGGTCTTACACCCCATTAATCCACCACTGCTTCCAGCCCAACATTCCTCTGTGCTCTTCCCACTCCTCTACTTCTGCTCTCTGCATTCGAATGTTCCTTACTCCGCCACTGCCAGGTATGGATTCCAGATTGTTATGAAGTTGAAAGTGTATACTGCACATTTAAGAGAGGTAGAATGTTGTTCTGCACTGAGAACGTATGAGCGCAGTGTCAGAGTTTACTGGAATATTGAAAAAATATAACATTTGGCTGTGTAATAAGTACCTGAGATGGTTGCTATTTTGACGACAATTCAAATATATCCAACGAGTTTCAATTACGTCTCAGTAAACTAAAAGCCAATCGATTTCGAATTGATTATTCTACCAACATCAAACCACTGAGATAATCCGGTTTTGGGGGTAGAAGAAAGGAAGGCATTTTGAACGTCAGACAAAGTTACTGTCATCCAGGGAGAACTATAGGAGAAAAAGACAAGCCAAAAACAAAAAAGACAGATTGTGAAATGAAGTGGAATGACGCTGGCATTTTGTGCAGCTAACACCAAATAAATGTTAGCATGAAAGCTGCTGGGTTGCGCTGTTGGATCTTATCATTACCTCGATCACATGTGCCCCACACTCTGACAATTGATAACTCGGCCGAATCTCAGTTCATCTGCTGCTAAAACTCTCACTTTTTCCCCTTTTGATATCACTGGAGGATACTTTAAATGAAAAGTCTGGCGATTTTGATCGAATGACAAATTGTAGTTCTGAGGAATGATGCTTTAAAATGAACATCAAACGCGACTGTAAAAATTCAGCGAAGGAACAAAAAATGCAGTGACACTGCTCGAAGAGTGCCACAGAGCCCGGAACAACCTCGTGGTACAGTGGAGCTAATGGCAGTTAATCTATCAATAATGATCAAATAAAAGGGTGGGAATAATGTGGGTTTTTCACAACTCCAATGCAGTGTGTCATTGTAATGCGAAATGATTTTGAAGTGATTTCAAGAGCACTGTTTTGATCAGTCATGGCAAGACAAACAAGAGCAGCACAATAGGAGGAATGGCGTCGGGAGAGCATCTTGGTAGTAGAGATCACAAACCAGTCAGCTTAACGTCAGACTGAAAGCCACCTAGCACAAGAATTAAACTAGTGTGGTTGACAAAGTGTGTGTTTCTTTTACCATGGCAAAGTGGTTAAAAGATAAACGTCTGTGGCATTAATGGAAACGTAGCAAGTGAGGTGCCATACTGGCTTAGTGGCAGGAAATCAAGACGAATTGTTAACAGGTAATCTCTGGTGCATGTCAGTAAAGGCTCCGACATGATGATTGATTTCACAACCACCGGGATTGAAATGGATTGAGTGGTTTCATGTTCCCGATGATGGGATGGGACACGTTTACCCATCAAGAGTGACAGCAGCAACACAGACAGAATGGTGCCGATGTGCACGTTAGATTATGGAATGCCTCAGTGAAATGGCAGGAGCGATGTAAAGGAGGGTTAGTGACCATGCAAGGGAGAGAAATCTCTGAAAGTGCGTGGGTTTGAATTCTGATTTATGAAATGGAGAAGTGTGATATTCCGCATAAGTAACCAGTGTTGCGGAATATCATATAATCTCGTGTTCCCAGGGCTAAACTAAGAGAGACTGAGTGGCGCA
>NW_025209773.1:14264-17471 GCF_004010195.1 Chiloscyllium plagiosum
CTCGCCCAAACCACACCCACTTCAGCCCCAACCACGACCCATCCAGCTCAAACCACGCCTCCCCCGCCCAAACCACGCACTTCCCGTCAAACCACGCCCCTCCCGCCAAACCGCGCCCCCTCCCGCCGAAGCCGCACCCCTTCAGCGCACGTCACAGCAGCTCGGTCCCCGCACCCCCAAACCACGCCCCTTCAGCGCCTGTCGGAGCCACGCCCCCTGGCAGGTGTTGTGGATGTCCGTTGGTTTTTTGGCGGGAAGGCAGTAACGGTCACTGCTGTCTTCCCGCCCTGAGGGGATGATGGCGGGAATGGGTGAGGGCAATGGGATGGCTCCCCAAGTAGGGCAAAGAGGGGATCATCATCATCACCATCACATTTATGACCATGGGCGACAGCATGTCTCTTGAGTGGGAACCCCAGGGCTGGGCGAGTGGCCGTTCGGCCCACGCTGCCCATTCTAGCCCCCAACCCCCTCCCCGCCGCCGCCCGGCGAAGCTCTCCAGCTCTTGCCCTTTGTCTCCGGACAGGCTGGAGCGAGGCCGAAACCCAGAGGACGCTTTGCTGTCTTTTCACGGAAAGGTCGCCCTCAGCGCCCAGACCCGACGAACTTGACGTTTCTTTGTTGGCCGTGGGGTGGGTGGGGAGCGGGGCGGGTGGTGGGAGAGCATTCCAAAGATCCCAGGAATTCACCTTCCTGCCCGCCCGCCCGCCCGCTCGCCAACAGTGATCGACGCAATCCCTTCGGATGTCAACCGGTTGACCTTTGACCCCTCTCATCCCTTCTTGTCCATCTTTTCCGCGCTTTAACTCATTCTCCCTTTTCTCCTTCGACAGGGAATGAGGCAACCTCTCTGAAGACGGACCTGCTCGCTGCCATGGAGCTGGGTACGGACTCCCACCTCCGTGGGGACCCTGCAACTCAGTGGAAGCCGCGCGTCCCATCATGTCCACGGCTCCTGGATGGAAACACGGTCCTTTTGGACCCCACCGCCGCCCCCTTTCCCCTATCGCTGTCTAATTCTGTTTCTTTTTCAGCCGCCGTTGCGTGTTTCAACTTTCTAGGCAACAGGAGGCCACTCAGCCCCTGCTGTGCCATTCCGTTTCAACATGGCTGACTTCTTCTTGGCGCCATTTTCCTGCCCCAGTGATCCCCTGACATTTTTAAAATGTAGAAAGCTATCAATCTATGTGCTCGCCAGATTGGCTTCCTTCTGTGCCGAAACATTCAGCCCGCTAAGTCTGCATGGATTCTCCGAATGACAGTCACAATCTCCTGCCTTTCTTTCCTGTAACCCTGCACACTATTTAAGAATCAGCAATCATTTTATGCCCCATTGAAAGCCACGATCGACTCCATCACATTCTCTGGCAGTGCGTGAAGATGTTTTATTTTAGAACATAGAACAATACAGCGTAGAACAGGCCCTTCGGCGCTCGATGTTGCGCCGACCTGTGAACTAATCTAAGCCCATTCCCCTACACTATCCTATCATTATCCAAGGACTGTTTAAATGCCCCTAATGTGGCTGAGTTAGCTACACTAGCAGGCAGGGCATTCCATGCCCTTACCGCTCTCTGAGTAAAGAATTTGCCTCTGATATCTGTCTTAAATCTATTACCCCTCAATTTGCTTAGCTCCCTCGTACAAGCCAACTTTCAGGGATTTATGTACATGGACTCCAAGATCCCTCTGCACATCCACACTACCCAAGAATCTTTCCATTGACCCAGTACTCTGCCTTCCTGTTATTCTTCCCAAAGTGAATCACCTCACACTTATCTGCATTGAACTCCATTTGCCCCCTCTCAGCCCAATTCTGCAGTTTATTCAAGTCCCCCAGCAACATTCTTCCACACTGTGCACCACTCCACGGTCTTTAGTGTCATCTGCAAATTACTAACCCATCCACCTATGCCAAGTCATTTATAAAAATGACAAACAACAGTGGTTCCAAAGCAGGTCCTTGTGGCACACCACTGGTAACCGGACTCCAGGCTGAATATTTTCCATCAACCACTACTTGCTGCCTTCTTACAGAAAGCCAGTTTCTAATCCAAACTGCTAATTCACCCTAAATCCCACGCCTCCACATTTTCTCCAAAAGCCTACCAAGTGGAACCTTATCAAAGGCTTTAGTGAAGTCCATGCACTACCCTCATCCACAGGCTTGGTCACCTTCTCAAAAAAACTCAATGAGGGTTGTGAGATACAGCCTGCCCCTGACGAAACCATAATTCCGCCATTGTATTTGCTTCTTTTGCCAATCCCTTTGGAATCTGTGCCCCTCTGCTTCCCAATCCTTTTCCGAGTGGAGTGGCATGGTGGCTCAGTGGTTAGCACTGCTGCCTCACAGCGGCAGGTACCCGGGTTCGATTCCACTGTCTATGTGGAGTGTGTACATTCTCCCCGTGTCTGCGTAGGAGTCCTCCGGGTGCTCCAGGTTCACCATGTTAAATTGTCCCGTAGTGCCCAGGGATGTGCAGGTTAGGGTGGGATTGGCCGTGCTAAATTGCCCCGTAGTGTCCAGGGATGTGAAGGTTAGGGTGGATTGGCTGTGCTAAATTGTCCCCGTAGTACCCAGGGATGTGCAGGTTAGGGTGGATTGGCCGTACTAAATTGTCCCCGTAGTGCCCATGGATGTCCAGGTTATGGAGGATTGGCCGTGCTAAATTGTCCCGTAGTGCCCAGGGGTGTGCAGGTTAGGGTGGATTGGCCATGCTAAATTGCCCCGTAGTGTCCAGGGATGTGCAGGTTAGGGTGGATTGGCCGTGCTAAACTGTCCCCGTAGTGCCCAGGGATGTGCGGGTTAGGGTGGATTGGCCGTGCTAGATTGTCCTGTAGTGCCCAGGGATATGCGGGTGAGGGTGGATTGGCTGTGCTAAATTGTCACCATAGTGCCCATGGATGTGCAGGTTAGGGTGGATCGGCCGTGCTAAATTGTCCCCGTAGTGCCCAGGGATGTACAGGTTAGGGTGGATTGGCCGTGCTAAATTGTCCCATAGTGCCCAGGGATGTGCAGGTTAGGGTGGATTGGCCGTGCTAAATTGTCCTCCTGTGTGTTTTGATGTGTGACAGTGTGGAGGGAGCTTTACTCTTTATCTAACCCTGCGCTGCCCCTGTCCCTGGGAGTGTTTGAGTGAGGACAGTGTAGAGGCAACTTTACTCTGTATCTAAACCAGTGCTATCCCTGTCCCTAGGCTGGTTTGA
>NW_025209774.1:0-746 GCF_004010195.1 Chiloscyllium plagiosum
AACAAATCGATCAAAAGCGAAAGTGACAGTGAACAAGACAGAACAGTCAGTAGCTGCATAAAGCAGAATGGCATGGATATTACACACAGGGATGGACAACACGAAACGAAACTGTTGCCAATAAATAATCGGGATATGTCTCAATATCAGGTCGAGGATAATAACCAGTAGATCTGCCACTGCCATGGCCCCGAGGTAAGATCTGACACCTGGATACAATCCACAGTCTTTATAAAACAGGATGAAGATCGTCACTACGTTAACTGTAATGAATTAAAACAAATACGTTATACATCAACCTCAACTAATGTTACCAGTTTGATTGAGGACGCAGTGAGATTTTCAAGTGTGTCACTGTATTCAGAGAATTACTGATATAATTAAAACTGTACAGATAGTGGCATTTTCTGAATTATTTACAGAAATTGAATGTAAAACGCACGAAACACTCCCACCCCAAACACACAGAAGCACATTTATAAGGTTTGTGGAATATTCCAATACACTCGATCAGTGGAGAGCAGGCACAGGTCTCCTCTTTTCAGTTCCTAAGACGAAGACTGAAAAGTTTGCCGTCCTGAAGGATTACCTTTCAGTTCCTTGAAGACAAACGGAGATGGGAAGTTTTTGTCTTTTAGTCCGAATCGTGGTCGATGCGGTGTCGCAAAGATATTTCAACGCAGGGAGAACATACTCACATCTTTAACTACATGTGGGGAACTTTGAAACAGTGTATCCTTCTTCCT
>NW_025209774.1:15940-17479 GCF_004010195.1 Chiloscyllium plagiosum
GAGGGCCCCTCTGGACTTTCAAATTGGCACAGACTACTTATGGAATGTATTCCCCTTGACTTCCTTACAAATATGGTGCACCGAAAGACCGAATTATTTTATAAAATATGGCAGCCCTTTTTGAATTACATAAATACAGATATTTCGGCTATCCTAACAAGGGCTTTTATTTAATTGAGATACAAACCTGGCTGGTCTGGGGCCCCTCGGGGGAGGAATCCCGCACGAATACGGGTTTTATCATATCTGATGTTAACACATTCCGAGCATGTAAGAGACTTAAATATACACTCTGGTTAGTTGTAGGTTAGATTAGTAGATAGTTGAGTTTTGTTTTTTTTCTTCTTTTTCGTTTTTTTTTCCTGTCTCTTGTTAAATTTTGGCTATTGTATATTTGAGTTAATTCTATATCAATGTTTATATCTGAGAGTTTTGTTTATTTTTGTAAACTTGTAAAAATGTTAAATTTCTAATAAAAATATCTATAAAAAAAAGGCGAACCTGTAGTTGCTGCACACTTGGATTTCCACAAGGCATTTAACAAGGTGCCATATCAAAGGGTTCATAAACAAGGTAAGGGGGGGTAACATATTAGCTCAGCCAAAGGAAGTGATTAGCAAACATGTCTTCACCCAGACGTAGTGAGCCTGTAGAATTCACTGCCACAGGAAACTGTTGAAGCCAACACATTGAAGACTTTCAAGGAAGTTGTAGATGTAGCTCTTACAAATAAAGGGATCAAATGTTATGGGCAAAGAGGAGGAACAGGGCAATGAGTGAGATGATCAGGCACAATCATGTTGAATGGCACAGCAGCCTCGAAGGGGCTGAATGGCCACCTCCTGCATCTACACGCTATGTTTCTATGAAGCGGAGAATAGGAATCGTCGTCAGATTGACAGGTTGTAACAACTGCAGTACCACAGTACCAGCAGTACCACAGTACCAGCAGTAGGGTCACTGGGACAAAATCCTGGATTTCCTTCCCAAGTCTGTAGGTGTGCCTACATCCTAACAACTGCATTGGTTAAAGAAAGTAGCCCATCACCATGCCTTCGAGCACAGTTAAGGGTGGGCCCAACCAGCAACACCCACATCCCATAAATGAATAAAAACTTTAATGAACTAATTTTCTCAGCTACATTTCCAATCTGATTTGCTCAGTCTAGACATATTTGAAATCAGTGATAATTATGGGTGAATCAAGAATTGAGGTGAACTTATTCATATCTCACTTGAACTAGTTCTCAGTATATAATTTGAGCAGAAGGGCACAACGCAGATTGAAGTCACCTTTCTTTTCCACCTCCTGGATGTGGGGAGAGTTGTTCCCAATTCAATTCCCCAAGACCAACTAACCCTGGACAAACTGGGGTTCAAAGCCTAGTCCTCCAATCACATTTCAGGATATTATAAGGAGTTATGGCTACGGAACAATAAAAGTGCGTATATACAAGATAACTAAGCAATTGCTCAGAGCAACAGCATTGAATAACTTACTTCCTTTTTCAGATTTTCGAGCCTCTGCTTTAGTGGTAA
>NW_025209775.1:0-6230 GCF_004010195.1 Chiloscyllium plagiosum
GGTGCCGCAAAAATGCCACAGACTTTCTGTCCCTTGTGCAAAGAAATTACTCATCATTTCTGAATTAAATGGCAATATCTAATTCTGTGTTCATGTCGATTGGTGCTCTCCTCACACCATAGGGCAGGCCACCTGCCCGTATCTACCCTGTCAAGATCCAGTGAATATTTAAAGTTTATAATTGTTATTATGTGATTGTCGAGTTCCCCTCCACCCCCTGTTTCAAGGAGAATAATCACAGCCTAACCAATCATTTCACGATGCTCCATTTTATACAGAATTGGCAACACGTTTGTAAATCTCTGCTGGACCTCACAGCGTCCTTACGTATTTATAAGACAGGTGGAGAAATTTCGGCGAGAAAGCGGGTTGAAACTTAATGTGCAGATGGGAATTGGAACTTGAAATCAGAAAGCGATTAGAATCGGATTGATCCACAGAAGGACCAAATGCAGCAATGATAACCCTGACAAATGAGAATCTAATCATATTCGATTGACATTCAATGGCTTCGTTGTAACTGAATTCTTCCGTGTAATCGTCCTGGGAGCTAGTCTTTAGGAGAAATGGAACCTGACCGCCCATATAAAGAAGTTGACTACAAAAGCATGTCCGTCGGTCGATTTTTGTTTGATTATTAACTCAATTCTCGTCTCCGTGAAATCTCCGTTGTCCGCAATGCACAAATTAGATGTTTAACAGAACTCTCTACATTTGTCTAGGTGGGTGCAGCTTCAATACCACTGAAGGAACTGGACACCCTCCACGACAATGCAGTCACTTAACTGTACATTTTTCAATACTTGAATATTTATTCCCTTAACTGCTAAGGCACAATTGCAGCAGAGTGCACCACCTAGAAGATTCACTGGAGTACGTCATCCAGGTTTTGTTGACAGAACCTTCAATGTTCAAAAACTTTACCGAATATAATACAATGTTGAAGATGCACTGAAACGTCACCGTGTGCAAAGTATCCTCCAAGGCACATGCAGCATGACTTGGAGAGGAATCAGTGGTAAATTCATTGAGTGATGAAGTGGTCTTGATGGGCAAGCAGTTATACTTCAGCCCTGCATCTTTTATCATGCAATTTTTAAAAAATTGACTATTGCATTGACCAGACTTGTGCACATTCCTTTAGTTGTTTCCTAAAGCGGCGCTTGCTAAAGATCGAACATCATCCTCAGCCTGTGGTCAACAATAGAAATATCCAAAAACCCTCTCGAACAACTGATCTCCCTGTCCAACAATCTTCAGAGATCTGTGAATGTCAAGTCCAAGATCTCTTTGGTCCTGTACACCACTCAAAATCCTCACTGTTATTGTTTCAACTCCCCACATTCATTAGCACTTATTGGTCTGGATTCAATTACATTCGCCATGTTTCCTTTCCACCTGATTGTTACATCCCTGCGGTCCCTGACATTATTCATCATAGTCAACTACATAACAAATTGTTGTATCTTCTGTAAACTTCTAAATCATGACACCTACAACTAAGTTTGAATTATTGATCTACATCAGGAAACAGTGGTACTCCACTGGAAACAGGCATCCAAACATGGTTCATTTTTGGATGGGATGAATACCTGAAATAACAGCAGAATCGGACCCTTGCTGTCATTTGTAAACCTGATGGTGACTCTGCAGGTTGGTTTCCTGACTGATTCCTTCTCACATGTGGGAGTGGTGAATGACCTGTCCAAGTTGTGATTGAGCAAGTGAGCTTACACTTCAGCGGGTAATTGAATCCCTTCCTGCAGACCCCGCCCACATGGACCTGACTTCATTGCGGCGTGGGTATCCTTGTGTCTGTTTAGTTTAGATAAGCAGTTGAATTTAAGTCCACGCTGAGACGACTCCCAATTATCCCCGTCATCCATGTGTCTTTTTTTCTCCTTCCTTATTCTCCCACGGAGTGTGGCCACCATAGTCTGAACAGCACTTGTTGTGCATCCTTAACTCTCCTTGCTCTGAGTCAGAGGGAATTTATGGGTGAACCGTACTATTGTGCGACTGGAGACATATATTTGCTGGTCTTGTTAAGGACGGTAGATTTCCCGTTTGCAGCGAAATGAAAGAATTTGTTTTCAGCAAATTAAAACTTTTTGTCACTCTTCCTCTGAGCGGGTTTATATGCCAGAGTTTATTCATCAAATCTAATTACTACCAGTTGCGATGCTCCATTCTCCAAGGCTTGCGAGCCCAAATATCGCCATTACATTTGCAGATGACACTAAGATTGGTGGAGTCGCAGAAAGCATAGGGGACTGTCAAAGAATGAGGGAGAATATAGATACACAGCAGAGTTGAGCAGAGAATTGGCAGATAGAGTTGAATCCAGGCAAATGTGAGGTAATGCATTTTGGGAAGTCTAAATCTCGAGCGAAGTATACTGTAAACGGAAGAGCCTTGGGAAAAGTTGATGAGCAGAGCGATCTGGGAGTTCAGATCCTTTGTACCCTGAATGTAGCTGCACAGGTGGATTGAGTTGACAAGAAGGCATATGACGTGCTGGCTTTCACTGGACGGTGCATTGAGCATAAGAGCCTGCATGCTAAAATTGTACAAGATTTTGGTTCAACCGCATTTAGAATGTTGTGCACTGTTCTGATCGCCAAAGTACCAAAACGATGTGCACGTTTAAGAAAGAGTGCAGAGAAGGTTTATGGGGGTGCTGTCTGGTATGGAAGGTGCTAGTTCTGAAGAGAGGTTGACTAGGTAATGTTTGTTTTCATTAAAGAAAACAAGATTGAGGGGGACCTGATTGACATCTACAAAATCATGAAGGGTATAGCCAGGGTGGATAGAGATAAGCTTCTTCCTAAGGTGAGGGATTCAGTAATGAGATGTCACACATTTAAGGTGAGAGGTGAAAAGTTTAAGAGAGTTCAACGTTGGAAGTATTTTACACAGAGGGTGGTAAGTACTTGGAGAGTGTTGCCAGCAGAGGTAGTAGAGGCAAGCACGGTAGATTCATTTCAGGAGCCTCTGGACAGATGCATGAGTAGATGGGGTGCAGAAGGATACAGATGGTTTGGAATTGGGTAATAGGTTTTGACAGTGGATCAGCTCAGGTGTCGACGTCCAAGGGGTCTGTTCTTGGGCTGTAAACTTTCTGTTTTCTCTGTTCTTCTGTGTTCCCTACACGACCAACTTCATGCTACATTGCTACATCTCAGAGAATGACATTGTCAATTTCAATTATCTCAGAGGGAATTCGAATGTGACATGTGGCTGTGTTGGAATAAAAGATATACGCTGGATTGGAGTGTTTACTGGGAGCAAAAGGCTGATTTGGAGACGATGTGATCAAAAACAGCTCTTACTGTCAAAATGACAAAACAGCGCATTGCTAAGGACATTTTCAGAGAATGCTTTCAATTAATCGACCTCTCGCTTAAGACTCCAGCAGGCTTCCGCTGAGCCAATCTGCAGTGCAGGTTAATGCTGCTGTTGTATCTTAATAATCTAATAAACGGAGACAAATATGCCCTTCCTCCCCGCGTTTGACCAGGAACACTCCCAGCTTTGGCATTTCATGCGCCTCTGTGCCATCATATACGAACCACGTCCTCACTTTCAAACCAATCATTCCATTTCGATACCGTGGTTGTGAGATCATTTCTTATGTAGCAGCTTTTACAACATGGACCATAGATTATTGGAACATCAAGCTCAGGAAAAGAACACAGGGTAGCAGTGAGGAAAAGAAAATTTAATTGAAAGTACCTCTTTCTGTGGACTTCTACATAATTTATTTCACTTGCTCATTTGGCTCTATCTAGTCTATTGTGTGCAGTTCTGCAATTCGCATGATACTACGGATATGATAGCACTGGAAATGATGCAAGACAGATTTATCATGATATTGTCTGGGTTGAAGAGTTTCAATTATAAAGAGAAATTGGATAGTCTGGAGGAGTTTTTCTTATAGCAGAAGAAATTTCGAGGAGACATGGTTGAGATGCACAAAATAATCAGGAATATGGATTGTGTAGACTGAAATAAACGTTTCTCTTTGATGGTGAGATCGATCACGGGAGAGGGGTAGGGTGGCATAGGAAACATTTGGGTGAATGCGCAGACAAATGTTTTGAAACAGCGGTTGGTTGAAAACTGGAAGCCAGTGCATGCAAAGATTGGAGAGGCAGAAATCCTCATAACTTTCAGAAGTATTCAGATGTGAATTTTGTGATGCCAAGTCAGACGAGGCTATAGGCCAAGTGATTTTAAGAAGTGTTCAGATAGTTAAGCGAATGTTAATTTCCAGCAATACCAAATAGGCTTCTTTTTGCATAAAATTCCTGGATAGTACCACCGCCTGTCACTGCGTGAGATCAGGTTCAATTCACTTCCAGGATGAATGCTTGCATATTGGGATAGCTCAGTGGATAGAACAGCACCTTTCCACGCCAGAAACCGGCATTCGATTCCAGAATTGTTTGACTGGCTGTTTGGAATTTGCACTCTCATGCTCTCTCTCTTCCTTGTGAGTTTCCTCTGGCTGTTCCGATACCTTCCCACAGTGCAAAGGTGTGCAATTCAGGTCAATGGCAAACAAAATCTAAATGGACTGTAAGTGTTGTAAATCATAGACAAAAGTCAGAATTGCAGCTCGGGGAAAACGGAATGACCGTTTCAGGTCAATAGACCCTTCCTCGGAACTGTTTTTAATTTGCAATGTTAACCCTGATTTCTCTCCACTGATGCTTCCTGACTCACTGAGCTTTTGCAGCAATTTCTATTTTCGTAGGTGGATCACAAATGCGGGTTTAGAAAGATAGAATGGGGCAGTCTGAATCTCTTCCACGGCACAGTGCAGACTCAACTGGCCAAATGGCTTCTGTATGCACTGTGTCTAATTCCATTAACACTGTGTCTATAAGTCTTTGTCCTTTTTTTAGCCTTTGTTATTCACATCTCTCCTGTCATGTGAAGTGCAGAGCCGGATAATCGACGTATCGGGCATAGGCCACCACAAAACCGTTACCACCTGACGCCTGGAAGATGAACACCTCATATTCTGGCTTGGGACCCTGCAACAACACGGAAAAAATGTGGATTTTAACGGCTTCCTCATTTCCCCTCGCTCCACATTATTACAGTCTGAAGCATCAAACTCAGCAACACGCTCCGGACCCATACATCTCTCCCCATCTGACATAACACCTCCACCCCTGCCTCGCTCCATCATTCGCTTTCCACCCAACCCCAACCCCACCCATTTATCTCCCAGCCCCAACCAACAAGACTCATTCCTGATGAAAGACTTATGCCAGAAACGTCGATTCCCCAGCATCTCGAATGCTGCCTGACCTGCTGTACTTTTCCAGCACGACACTATCTCCGTGGCGAAGACAGACGAGCTCTGCTCAGGCTCTTTCTCTGAGAGCGGAGAAGGCTGAGTGAGGAAGTGATTAAGGTGCACATTAACGGGATCAGTATGTGTGATAGGAGCAAACTTCATTTGGGAAGAGTTAACAACCAGGGATCTCCTTTAAACACAAGGGGGAGGGTGCTCAGACGAGATTTAGGAAGGACGTTTTCACTCTTAGAGTGTTGTTTATTTGGAATTCACTGTGTGACCGTGTGATAAAGGTATGAGTCAGTAAAACATTCCAGCAGTATTTAACCGAATACTTGAGAAGCTAGAGCACGGCGGCACGGTGGCACAGTGGTTAGCACTGCTGCCTCACAGCGCCAGAGACCTGGGTTCAATTCCCGCCTCAGGCAACTGACTGTGTGGAGTTTGCACGTTCTCCCCGTGTCTGCGTGGGTTTCCTCCGGGTGCTCCGGTTTCCTCCCACCATCCAAAGATGTGCAGGGTCAGGTGAATTGGCCATACTAAATTGCCTGTAGTGTTAAGTAAGGGGTAAATGTAGGGGTATGGGTGGGTTTCGCTTCGGCGGGTCGGTGTGGACTTGTTGGGCCGAAGGGCCTGTTCCCACACTGTAATCTAATCTAATCTAATCTAGCACACATGGATAAGGACCAGGTACTGGAAACTGGGGTGAACTGAAACAGATATCTGATGAAAGAACCGAACACTGTACAGACAATACAGAGCATGAAAGCATGGGAAGGGTAATGGCATGGAAACTACTGGCGTTTTGTTACAAGTGGTCTGCGGAATGCTACACTCGTCAAAAGGTCACTAGGGCAGAATGGGGCCAGTGTGGCAGGATGGGATAAGAATAGTGGAATGCTGCTACACCAATTAGCAG
>NW_025209775.1:10008-17482 GCF_004010195.1 Chiloscyllium plagiosum
ATCCATTTTCTCCCCAGGAAGTGTTAAGATGATGGTCTGAATCGGATTCTTCTATAAAGAATAATCTTTTTATCCATTGATTTCTGGTGTATGGGCCCACTAGGCTCCCGCTGGGCCTCTGTGTTAGCGCTGATCACAAGCAGTTTCCCGCAGTGTTCAGATTTTTTGTAGCAAGTACCTTCGAGGATGACATCAAAAGATATTCGCTGTTACTGTGTG
Organism: Chiloscyllium plagiosum; assembly: GCF_004010195.1. Taxonomy (NCBI): domain Eukaryota; kingdom Metazoa; phylum Chordata; class Chondrichthyes; order Orectolobiformes; family Hemiscylliidae; genus Chiloscyllium; species Chiloscyllium plagiosum. Next base: position 10,228 of record NW_025209775.1, read on the forward strand.
ATACTCTGCCAATGGAGACAGCTCTATCAATGGAGGCAGCTCAGTCCGCTGGGATGGGATAATTTCTGCAGTGTGTCCTGCGGATCAGATACAGTGCACTTTATCATTCAGATCATACAGAGTGAGAGCGCTCGAAAAGGCCAAGCGAGTTTTCCCCACAGGAGTTTATTGTAGGTGGAACAATACCAGCGGCACCACCCTAACCCAGGAAAGAATTGTCTCAGAAGTCCATTTGGTAAGTTTAGTTTCAGCGTCTGGTCACCATTCTCCATGAACCCTGCAGCCTGCGGGCAATCAGCAAAATGAAGTTGGTAGTGGATCCCAAAATGAGAGCATAATTCCTCATTTATATCTCCAATAAAATAGGGGTGGTGGTGGGGGTGGGGGGGACATTGACAGAAGGTAGACAAATTCAAATACCAAAGCAGGTTATAATCTCCTTGAGTAAAATATTTGCAACAGTTTTAGCGATGGAAGTGCGGTGAGCTTCAACTCATCAAGGAAAAGAAAATCAACAATGACCAAAACATACTTATAGTGCTGACACCTTTGCAACTCGATGAAGTCTTTAAAACTCTTTTGCAGTTGGCATTAGGTGGTCAGAGGGCGACTCACTCTTATCAGAGAACATAGAACAGAGAAAGGACAGCATAGGCGGCACGGTGGCACAGTGGTTAGTACTGCTGCCTCACAGAGCCCGAGACCCGGGTTCAATTCCCGCCTCAGGCGACTGACTGTGTGGAGTTTGCACATTCTCCCCGTGTCTGCGTGGGTTTCCTCCGGGTGCTCCGGTTTCCTCCCACAGTCCAAAGATGTGCAGGTCAGGTGAATTGGCCATGCTAAATTGCCCGTAGTGTTAGGTAAGGGGTAAATGTAGGGGTATGGTTGGGTTGCGCTTCGGCGGGTCGGTGTGGACTTGTTGGGCCGAAGGGCCTGTTTCCACACTGTAAGTAATCTAATCTAAACAGGCCCTTTCACCCACGATGTTTAATCCTAATGTAAAATATAGTAACAACCTACACACCCCTCAATTCACTGCTCTCCATATGCAAGTCTGCAAGTTGCTTAAATGTCCCCAAAAACTCTGCTTCCACCACTACCACTGGTAGCGAATTCCATGTATTCACAGCTCTCTGTGTTAAAAAAAAACTACTTCTGACATCTCCTTTATACCTTCCTCCTAATATCTTCAAACTATGAGTTCTCATTCCAGTCAATCTTGCCCTGGGGAAAATACTCTAGCTATTGACTCTATCTATTCCTTTCATTATTTTGTAGACATCTATCAGGTGTCTCGCTTCCTCCTTCGCTCCAGAGAGATGTCCAAGCCTATTCAACCTTTTTTTCATAAGGCAAGCCCTCGATCCAAGCAGCATCCTTCTTTGCACCCTCTCCCAAGCCTCTGCATCTTTCCTATAGTAGGGCGACCAGAACTGGACACAATATTTCAAGTATTGCCTCACCAGGGACTTGTAGAGCTATAGCAAAACCTCACGGCTCTTGAACTCTATCCCTCTGTTAATGAAAGCCAAGACACCATATGCTTTCTTAACAACCTTATCCACTTGTATGGCAACTTTGAGGGATCTATGTACTTGCACATCCAAATCCCATTGTTCCTCCACACTGCCAAGAATCCTGTCTTTAATCCTATATTCAGCATTCGAGTTCCACCTTCCAACATGCATCACTTCGCATTTATCCAGGTTGAACTCAATCTGCCATTTCTCAGCCCAGATCTGCAGTCTGTCTATGTCGCGCTGCGGCCTGCAGTAGCCCTTTATACTATTGCCGACACCTCCAAACTTTGTGCCATCTGCAAATTTACTAACCCTCCCCTCAACCTCCTCATCCAAGTCATTTATAAAATCTACAAAGAGCAGAGGCCCAAATACAGAGCCCTGGGAGACCCCACTCAACACTGTCGTCTAGGCAGAATACTTTCCATCTACAGCCACTCTCTGCCTTCTGTCAGCCAGCCAATTCTGTATATATCTGTTTAATGCCTGGAAACAGAGTGTTGATGGAGGGTTGTCTGTTTATGCCTGATTAATGGTCGGTGATAGGGTGTGGTGCAGGGTTGTGTGTGTTTTTCTGTACACATCTGCTTAATGACAGGAGACAGACTGGTGGTGTTCGAAGGTTGTTTGTGTGTATTTATGTGTATATATGCTCAGTGGAAGGATAACAGGGCGGTGTGGAGGGTTGTGTGTGTGTGTCTGTCTGTGTATATCTGTTTAATGACAGGTGATAGGGCTGTCGAGGAGGGGTGTGCGTGTGATTCTGTGTATGTCTATTTAAGGGCTGGAGACAGGGTGGTGGTGTGTGTATCTGTTCCGTGGCAGGAGACAAGGTTGTCATGGAGGATTGTGTGTGTGTTCCTGCATATTTCTGCTCAATGGCAGGAGGCATGTTGTTCATGGAATGTTATGCTTGTGTGTGTGTGTGTTTCTGCGTAGATCTATTTAATTGCAGGAGATAGGATGGTGGTGGAGAATTGTGTATGCATCTGCTTTTTTGTGTATATCTGTTTAAGGGCAGTAGGCAGGGCGTTCGTGGAAGGTTGTGTGTGTACATTTCCGTGTATAACTGTTTGGTGACAGGAGACAGGGTGGTCAAGGAGGTTTGAGTGAGTGTGCGTGTGTGTTTCTGTGCATATGTGCTTAATGGCATGAGACAGCTTGGTGTGTGTATGTTATTATGTATATCTGTCCAATGGCAGGAGGCAGGGTGTTCATGGAGTGTTGTGCATGTTGGTGATTCTGCGTATATCCTTTTAATGGCAGGAGACAGGGTTGTAGTGGAGGGTAGATATCTGTGTTTCTGTGTCTTAATGCTTATGGGTAGGATACACGTTGGTGGTGGAGGTTTGTGTGTGTGTGTTTCTGTGCATTTCTGTTAAAAGACAGGAGACAGGGTGGTGATGGTGGAAGGGTGTGTGTGTGTATGTTTCTGTGTATATCTGTTTAATGCCAGGAGACAGAGTGTTGGTGGAGGGTTGTCTGTTTGTTTTTCTTTTCTGTGCCTGTCAGTTCAATGCTGGTGTTAGGGTGGTGGTGCAGGGATGTGTATGTTTTTTTCTGTAAGTATCTGCTTAATGATAGGAGACAGACTGGTGGTGGTGGAGGGTTGTTGGTCTGTCTGTTTCTGTGTATATCTGATTAATTGCAGGAATCAGGGTGGCGGTGGAGCGTTCTGTATGTATGTGTGTTTCTGTGTATATCTGTTTAATGCCAGGAGACAGAGTGTTGGTGGAGGGTTGTCTGTGTGTTTTTCTTTTCTGTGCCTGTCAGTTTAATGCTGGTGTTAGGGTGGTGGTGCAGGGATGTGTATGTTTTTTTCTGTAAGTATCTGCTTAATGATAGGAGACAGACTGGTGGTGGTGGAGGGTTGTGTGTCTGTCTGTTTCTGTGTATATCTGATTAATTGCAGGAATCAGGGTGGCGGTGGAGCGTTCTGTATGTATGTGTGTTTCTGTGTATATCTGTTTAAGGGCAGGAGACAGGGGGATGGTAGAGGGATGTGTGCGTGTTTCTGTGTATATCTGTTTTAAGGGCTGGAGAGAGTGTGGTCGTGGCGGGTTGTGCGTGTGTGTTTCTGTGTGTATCTGATAAACGGCAGGAAACGAGATCGTGGTCGAGGGATGTGTATGTGTGTGTGTTTGTGTGTTTGTGTATATACCTGCTTAAAGGCAGGAGACAGGTGGTGGTGGAGAGCATAGTGTCTGTATTCCTGTATCTATGTGCTTACTGGCAGGGGACAAGGTGGTATGGAGGGTTGTGTATGCATGTGTTTTTGCGTATATCCGTTTAAGGTCAGTAGGCAGGGTATTCATAGAACATAGACCAAAAATCATTACAGCCCAGTACAGGCCCTTCGGCCCTCAATGTTGTGTCGACCTGTCATTCCAAACTGAAGCCTATCGAACCTACACTATTCCATGTACTTCCATATGCTTGTCCAATGACGACTTAAATGTACTTAAAGTTGGGTAATCTACTACCATTGCGGGCAAAGCATTCCATACCAATACTACTCTCTGAGTAAAGAAACTACCTCTGACATCTGTCCTATATCTGTAACCTCTCAATTTAAAGCTATGCCCCCTCGTGCTCGCCGTCACCATACTTGGAAAAAGGCTCTCCCTGTCCACCCCATCTAAACCTCTAATTATCTTTAATGTCTCTATTGAGTCACGTCTCAAACTTCTTCTCTCAAACGAAAACAGCCTGAAGTCCCTCAGACTTTCCTCGGAAGACCTTCTCTCCATACCAGGCAAGATCCTAGTAAAACTCTTCTGCACCCTTTCCAAAGCTTTCATATACTTCTTATAATGCAGTGACCAGAACTGGACACAATATTCCAAGTGCGGTCGCAACAGAGTTTTGTACAGCTGTAGCATAACTTAATGGTTCCAGAATCGATCCCTCTATTAAAGCCTTCTTAACAAAACGGTCAACCTGGGTGGCAACTTTCAAGGATCTGTGTACCTGGACACCGAGATCTCTCTGCTCATCTACACTACCAAGGATCTTTCATTCAGCCCAGTACTTTGAATTCCTGTTCCTTCGACCAAAGTGCATCACCTCACGCTTGTCCACATTAAAGTGCATTTTACACCTTTCAGCCCAGCTCTGCAGCTTGTCTATATCTCTCTGTAACCTACAAAATCTTTTGTCACTATCCATAACTCTACCGACCTTAGTGTTGTCTGCAAATTTACTAACCTACCCTTCTATTCCCTCATCCAGTTCGTTTACAAAAATGATGAACAGCAGTGGACCGAACACCGACCCTTGCGGCACATCACTAGTAACTGGACACCAGATGAACATTTCCCATTAACCACATCCCTCTGTCTTCTTTCAGTAAGTCAATTACTTATCCAAACTGCAATATCTCCCACAATCCCATTTCTCCGCATTTTGAACAATAGCCTACCGTGGGGAACCTTATCAAATGCGTTTCTGATATCCATATACATCACATCAACCGGTGTACTCTCATCTATCTGTTTGGTCATCTTCTCAAAGAACTCAATACGGTTTGTGAGGCACGAAATAACTTTCACAAAACCGTGCTGACTATCCATTATCATAATATTATTTTCTAGGTGATTGCAAATCTTATAACCTTTTCCAACACTTTACCAACAACTGAAGTAAGGCTCACTGGTCTATAATTACCAGTGTTGTCTCTACTCCCCTGCTTGAACAGGGGAACCACATTTGCTATCCTCCAGTCTTCTGGCACTGTTTCCGTAGACAATGACGATTTAAAGATCAATGCCAAAGGCTCAGCAACCTCCTCCCTGGCTTCCCAGAGGATCCCAGGCTAAATCCCATCCAGCCCAGTGGACTTATCTATTTTCACATTCTGCAGGATTTCTAATACCTCTTCCTTGCGAACCTCAATCACACCTAGTCTAGTAGACTGTATCTCGGTATTCTCCTCGACAACATTGTCGTTTTCTAGAGTGAATATTGTCGAAAAATATTCATTTCGTGCTTCCTCTATCTCCTTCGGTTCCTCACACAACTTCCCATTAATATCCTTCATTGGCCCTAACCTTACACTTGTCATTCTTTTATTCCTTAAATACCTATAGAAAGCTTTATGGTTTACCCCGATCCTATCGGCCAACAACGTCTCGTGTCTCCTCCTGGCTCTTCTGAGCTCTCTCTTTAGGTCTTTCCTGGCTACCTTGTAACCCTCAAGTGCCCGAACTGAGCCTTCACATCTCATCGAAACATAAGCCTTCTTCTTCCTCTTGACTAGAGATTCCACTTCCTTCGTAAACCACGGCTCCTGCGCTCTCCAGCTTCCTCCCTGTCTGACAGCTACACATTTATCTAGGACACTCTGGACCGTTTCCTTGAATAAGCTCCACATTTCTAATGTGCCCATTCCCTGCAGGTTCCTTCCCAATTTAATACTTCGTAAATCTTGCCTAATCGCATTGTAACTACCGATCCCTCAGCTGTAAATTTCGTGGAAGGTTTTGTGTGTGTGTGTGTGTGTATTTCCGTGTATGACTGTTTGATGACAGGAGACTGGGTGGTCAAGGAGATTTGAGTGAGTGAGTGTGTGCGTGTGTGTTTCCGTGCATATGTGCCGACTGACATTAAACAGGTAGACACCGAAACCAACACACAACCCTCCACCACCAACCTGCCCCCTGCCTTTAAGCAGATATACACACAAACACACACAATGAAGCTATGGAGTCTCACAGTGAGCAAGTTAGACACATTAACCCCTCATTCTATCTCTTTTGAAACTGTAAATAAGTAGATTCATGACAGAGTGGGATCCCATGTCAGATCCTGCATTTTAACTTCTGATACAACCCTAGCTTTTAGATTTCAAAATGCAACCCAAAATAGTCATTTTTCTTCAGAGAACTGAGAGAATTTTTCAAATATGCAAAATTCCCCAAAGTATCAGTCTGTCAGATCCAAACTGGCATGAAAGAAACCAGAATGTCAGGCTGGCAGGAAAGACTGGGAAGGTAGTACACTGGTCTCTGTCTACACGGTCTTATGAACTTTGCTCATCAGAACATTGCTTCTCAGTCTTCCTTCTCCAGATATTTTTGTTTGTTTATAGTAAATACAGGGTTACTGGTTCATGCGTACAATGGTCTCTGACTTATTAATTAGACGTTACAGCAACTAATAAACTATTGTTAGGCTTGAGATGCTTTTTACTGCAAAGCAAAACATTACCTTCCTTTCCAAACGTCTGATGACTTCTGACCTAAACATTCACGTATCAAAGCTCTGCAGTTACCTGAGAGTTAATCACATTGTTGATGGCAGGCAGGAGCCCTTCATCATCAATAACTGATCATCATTTCACAGACCAATCAGCTACTTGTTGTTTGGACTCAGTGTTAGGACTGTCTGTTATCAGCTAGATCCTGCCAGAATCATTAATTTGCTTCCAAGTGAGGGTCAATGGAAACCAACCTGCCATTGATGGGAGGGCAGTCAGTGCCAGTCAGACCTTGAGGCAAGGTTGTTCAGAGACAGAGCTTATCGAAGAACCAACCCAATGCAAGATTCTCTAACTATGTTCCCAATTTCTCCATTGGGAGAACAGAAAATGTTCTGTAATGTGGGACCAACAGAAAATATTTACCAGTATCTTAACAAAAAATTTGGGAAATTCACTTCTTTGGAGACACAGTAAGGTGGCAGAAAAATAGACCAATTTAGTTTCCATTATTCCAATTTCTCCTGAAGTCCATGGT
>NW_025209776.1:0-4122 GCF_004010195.1 Chiloscyllium plagiosum
TTCACGTATTCCTGGGGTGAACAGCTTATATAATGAAGGCTTTAACAGGTTACTCTTGGAATGAAAGAGAAAAAACATGCGAGACCTTGAGGAGAGTGGATCAGGTATATACCCACTGGGTGTTTGTATCGTCCAAATTTGTTGTCATTGTCATAGAACCTCAACAGTGCGGAGTCAGGTAAGCCCACATTGACCCACCAAACAGCATTCCACCTGGACGTGCCCCCCAATCTTATCCATGTAACCATGCATTTCCCATAACTAACCCACCTAACCTACGCATCCCTCCCTGAGCACTATGGGCAATCCACTTTAAACTGCACATTTTTGGACTGCGGCAGGAAACTGGAGCACTAGGAGGAAACCCACACAGGCATGAGGAGAATGTTCAACCTCCACATAGAACATAGAACATAGAACATAGAACATAGAAGAATACAGCGCAGTACAGGCCCTTGGGCCCTCGATGTTGCGCCGATCCAAGCCCACCTAAACTACACTAACCCACTATCCTCCATATACCTATCCAATGCCCTCTTAAATGCCCATAAAGAGGGAGAGTCCACCACTGCTACTGGCAGGGCATTCCATGAACTAACGACTCACTGAGTGAAGAACCTACCCCTAACACCAGTCCTATATCTACCCCCCCTTAATGGTGGCCCAGGGACAAGCACCAACGCAGACTCACCTCAGATCCCACGAGACTCTACCTTTTGTAGCAGCCTGCCGTAAGATGTGAAGCGATCCAGAAGAGAAGGCTGGACAAGGAAGTTACCCTCACCCACAATCCCAGTTTCCAGGCTTCCCCTCTCTGTAGCTTCTGCTCCAGAAGTAAGTCATGTCCCAGACCCAGATTCCCTGTGAATATAGCCCCCATACTCCAGTCAGGGTTAATTCAAACAAATCCTCTGCTCATCCGAATGTAGTATTACACAACACAGTTTCCAGGAAAATGACAAGTTACTTTCCAAAAGCATAACATGTGAAATTAAAAAGTAGGAACAAGAGTAGGCTATTTGGCCCCTCAAGCTCGCCCTGTCATTTAATAAGTACATGGCTGATCTACTCCAGGGCTCGACTCCACTTTCTTGCCGACTCCTTGTATCCCTCCACACCTCTCTGGGTCAGGGAATTCCAGACATTCACTACCTTCTGAGAGAAGACATCACTTTGCAATTCAGACTGAAATCGATGTTCCATATTCGGTATCTATGTCGTCGAGTTCGAGACTCCACCCAGGAATGGTAACAACTTCTCAACGTCTACCGCGTCAACCCCTCTCTGTGTCTTGTATTTTTCAGCAGAACCACTCTTCATTTATTGACACCCCTTACCATTTTAGAGATTCTCAATAACACAAACGTTTCATCCCAGGAACCCGTCTTTTGAACCAACCCAGTTACTTGCTGCATCAGCATGCTGACTTTATGTTTCATACACAGGAAGACTCCAATCCCTTTGTACTGCTCCTTTTCTGAAAGTCCTCTCCATTAAATAACAGCCTGTCTTTTGGTTCTCAGTGTCATCCACAAACTCGGATGTATGTTGCACTCAACTCCCTCCTTCAGTCTATCAGTATAGATTGGAAAGAACTGATGCCATCGGACTCATAGCTGTGGTGCTCCAGCAGATACAACTTTATCATGATGATTCATTTATCCTGACTCTCCAATTTCTATGTGCTAACCAATCACCATCCCATATTAATACATAATCCATCATCCTACGAGCTTCTGTCTTGTGTAGGAACTTTTATTTTGTAATACTTTGTGGAAAAACTCTGGAAAGCCTGGTGTCTACCAATCCCCTTTATCAAATCCACTTGTTACATTCTCAGGCCTCTCCAGATATACTTTGCAAAGTTTTACAGGTCAAAGTATAATTTACCTTTCATAAAACCACCCAGACCCTGCATGAAGCTTTTCTAAATGTAGATGCTGGCCGAGTTTTCCAAATTAAGCTCATCCCACCTGCTTTCATTTGGCCCTTATGTGTCTAACTGTTTCCCATTCATATGTTTGTCCAAATGAGTTTTAAATGTTGTAGCTGTACTGGCGTCTACCACTCTTCCTCTGACAGCTCATTCCATACCCACACCACTCTCTGTGTAAAAAAAGTTGCCCCTTAGTTCCTTTTAAATCTTTCCTCTTTCACCTTAAACCTATGCCTTCTATGGCTGAACTCCCCCATGCCGTGGGAAAGATCTTGGCTATTCACCCTATCCATATCTCTCATGATTTTACCACCCAACCTCCCACACTCCATCTGATACTAACTTCAAGACATTTAAAGATACTCACTGCAAATTTGAAACAATATTAAACATGACAGGTAAACAATACTCAGCCCAAACTTCGTATGGTGATTTGTTTTTTCTCCATATGACAACTAAGGCAGCATGAAATGCTTACTAGTGCCAATAAGAAGTCAAGCATCTCGATTCCTTTGTCGAATTGGGGGGATGATCTCGACAGTGAAAACTATGGCCAGATCTATATAATGCCACATAGTCAACATTCTCCCTCCTGGCCTTCCTATGACATTGTCTGGTTGTATCTTCTTTATCTTGCACTCAATAGAGAGAACCACTTTCCCCCCATTCACACCTTAATTTAAACACATTTTACATCATCCACTCGTTCACCCGTGCTAAAAGCCCGTTTATCTTTGCCACACCCTCTTTTCCCTGTCACCCATCCTCCACATCTGACAAGGGGTTAAGAATCTCATTTTCCAATTCTTTTCAGTAGTGAAGAAGTGTCACATTGGGCTTAAAATGCTAACGCTTTTTCTCTGTCTCTGCAGATTCTGACAGACCTGCCGAGTTTCTCCAGAATGAATAGGCACAGAACAAAATTTCAACTAAACAAATAATTATGGATACTGTAAATAAAAATACAAAAATTGCTGTAGAAACTGGGAGCTTTGTTAAGGGTCACTGGACCTGAAAGTTTAACTCTGCATTCACTCCAGAAGATGCTGCAACATTTTCAGTAGTTTCTTCAGCAATTTCTTTTTGGAAAATTTCCAAAGAAAGAGGTCAAAGATGCTCAAACATCCTGTCCAGCATGGCGTGCCATACACTGGGAAGTGAACAATAATGCATGACCCTTACTCCCCCATTCAAATCCCCCTGAAATGAAGGTGAATACACCATTTATCGGCCTATCTGCTTTCTGCTCCTGCAATATTACTTTCACTGACTGGTGTACAGGGAGATACAGATCGTTTTCAATGTTACAGCTCCCCACTTGCTGGGTCTATAGACTCTGGTCAGCGTGCCAATGCCATTCCAAGTATTGACTTCTGGCTTCAGAACTCACTGCCTTACATGGACTCGGAGGGCTGCGCAGAAATAAAACAAAAATGCAGCTAAAGTTCCTTTATAGATCAACATTTTTCAACCACTACCTTTGCAAATGATAGGCTTCCATTCTAATGTTCCCATTAAAGTGCACAACATCTCATCTCTCCCATTGCTCTCCATCGACCACGTATTTGCCCAGTCTCTCCACTTGTCTCAATCACCTTGGAGTCGTTTTTGCATCCTCCTCATCCACTCGCAAGCTGACATCGTTTAGTACTGTCAGCTGACTTGGGAATATTGCATTTGAGCCCCTCAACGAAAGACATGATGTGTATTGAGAATATCTGGATGTCAAATCTCGATTCTTGTTATTTCCTCTAAGCCTTCCATTTAAATAAAAGCATGGTTTTATTCTTACTCACTGTTTCCTGCCAGCTCTCCCATTCTAAAATAATGACCACATATTAGCCCCAGTCCCACAGAATTTGAATTTGCACAAAAGGCTATAGAACATAGAACATAGAAGAATACAGTGCAGTACAGGCCCTTCGGCCCTCGATGTTGCACCGATCCAAGCCCACCTAACCTACACTAGCCCACTATCCTCCATATGCCTATCCAATGCCCGCTTAAATGCCCATAATGAGGGAGAGTCCACCACTGCTACTGCAGGGCATTCCATGAACTCACGACACGCTGAGTAAAGAACCTACCCCTAACATCTGCCCTATACCTACCCCCCCTTAATTTAAAGCTATGCCCCCTTGTAATAGCTGACTCCATACGTGGAAAAAAATTCTCACTGTCGACCC
>NW_025209776.1:13915-17486 GCF_004010195.1 Chiloscyllium plagiosum
CTTCCATGATGTTAAACTAGAAAGTTCAAGCATTCTATATTGTAAGCAGACGGCGTATAAAATGCACCTTATTAATGTTATTATTCCTTAAAAGCTGCTTCAGTACAAGATTATTGATTCGTCATTCTGACCACACAATACCAAATCCAAAATAACCTTCTCTCTAATTTGCTTCACAACATACTCTTCAACCCATCTCATATATACTTCCGGAATTTATTTTTCACAACATGTGCAGTCACTTAGTTAATGCAGTTTAGATGCAACTTGAGACAATCCAATAAGATTGCAGTATCCACAATACTTGCCTATCTAATTTCCGAAGCATATGTTGCTAAGATTTTCTGCTAGCTTTTGGTTTTGATATATAACATACCAATATTTGCGACTCCTTGCTATCTGTAAGCTCTACCTAACTTGATTCTGTGGAAGCTGAGGGAAAGGTCCATGTCGTTATTAGTGACAGATTTGGAAAAGACATTCGGGGAGCCTCACCTCGACGCTGAGATGATCTGAAGAAATATCCTGCAATACAGGATAAACATTGATATCCTCCCAGCTCTGTCAGGATAAGAGTTACCGTATACTCTCTGCTCGCCCACACTCACTGTATATCTGTTATAGCACCTACCCCCGAACAAGGTTCACGCTCTATTTCCAGATACGGCTCAGGCACAACCACTCTCACTACTGAATTCAGTAACTTTCTTCCTCACTTTCTCTGTCACCTACGCAATATCCCCCACACTAATAATGCTATTTGGATTCAAAACTGTCGACTGACTGACACCTCACAATTGGGCTTATGCCCGAAACGTCGATTCTCCTGTTCCCTGGATGCTGCCTGACCTGCTTTGCTTTTCCAGCAACACATTTTCACCTCACAATTCTCCCCAACTACACCAGCACTAACAACAGGGTCACCCATTCCCACTCCCCCTCCCACCTTCCCTTTCTCCCGTTCCAGGAGGAAGAGCCTGGAGTAGGACAGAAAGGCAAAGCCAGGTGGTGGAGTGCCCGATATTCATTCCCTCACCTCCTCCCCTTACCATGTGGGTAGGACACTGGTACAAGACAGAGAGGACTGGGACGCCTCGTGTGGAGATTCTGAAACATCCACGTCCCACTGACCGATTAAGGAGCAATGTTCAGTGAAAGACAATTCTCACTTTAAACCCACTGGCAGTTCCAACAACAGTCCTTTCACATCCAAAAAAAGACACAGATACCTCACTGCACAGAGACACAGACACAGAAATAAACAAAAATATTGTTAAACACCCCAATATACAAACACACACAATATTTTCAAGGAGATAGGCATACACACAGGTAGAAATACACAGAGACATATACAGTCACATACAAATAGACACAAACACAGTTCACATAGAACATAGAACAGTACAGCACAGAACAAGCCCTTCAGCCCACGATGTTGTGCCGACCAGTGATCCTCATGTATGCACCCTCAACTTTCTGTGAACATATGCATGTCCAGTAGTCTCTTAAATGTCCCCAATGACCCTGCTTCCACAACTGCTACAACGCATTCCATCTCTCACAATTCTCTGTGTAAAGAACCCACCTCTGACATTGCCTCTATACTTTCCTCCAACCAGCTTAAAACTATGACCCCTCGTGTTAGTCATTTCTGCCCTGGGAAATAGTCTCTGGCTATCGAATCTATCTATGCCTCTCATTATCTTGTATAACTCAATTAGGTCCCCTCTCCTCCTCCTTTTCTCCAATGAAAAATGTCCGAGCTCAGTCAACCTCTCTTCACAAGATAAGCCCTCCAGTCCAGACAGCATCCTGGCAAACCTCCTCTGAACTCTCTCGAAAGCATCCACATCTTTCCTGTAATGGGGCGACCAGAACTGGTTAAGAAACACATAGGCTGATACACAGACAGACAGACGTAGACACACAAACACACAGATAACAAGCAGATGGTCACACACACATATTTTATATATACACACTCTCATACATACGCACACACTAACACACACAGACAGACACACAGAGGTACAGAAACTATTGTCATTAAGACGCAAATCGATATGCTTCGGATTTGTAAGGGGATCAAGGATTCTAGGAAGAAGGCAGAAGAATGAGGTTGAGGTACATATAAGAAATTATTGAACAGAATTTTAGACTCGATGGGCCGAATGGCCTCATTCTGCTCCTTGCTTTAATGTTCTTGTGGTGTTATGCTATCAGGTATTCTCTTTCTGAGACAGCAGCAGAGGCTGGGTTTGATACATATTTGATTGGAAAGGGTCAGCAGGAATGTGGGACAGGTTTGAAGTCTGATATGCTTTATGTTTATTCCTAATTATTCTGTCCTTATGTCTGAAAAGAAGTGGTAATTTGATGTTAGGTTAACAGGTTTAAAATAACGGGTCCCACAATGAAATAAGGACGTCCCTTTCACTTTACTGTTGTGCTATCTGTGGTGTCCTCATCCTCAGGGAGCAGTGAAGACTCGGTTATTGAAGATATTCAATGCTGAGCTTGACTGATCTTTGCTGGACATGAGAGTCAATGTTTATTGGGAACAGACAGAAGAAGCATAGTCAGACACAATCGGATTAGTTATGAGCATTCTGAATGGTGCAGCCAAAAGGCCAACTGCTGCCCCTTCCCCATGCGCTCTGCCCTCAATCCACCCTCGAGGCTATTACAGAGATATACTGCTGCCCCTACCCCACGCGCTGTGCCCTCAATCCACCCTCGAGGCTATAACAGAGATATACTGCTATCCCTATCCCACGCGCTGTGCCCTCAATCCACCCTCGAGGCTATAACAGAGATATACTGCTATCCCTATCCCATGCGCTGTGCCCTCAATCCACCCTTGAATCTGTTACAGAGATGTACTGCTGCCCCTACCCCATGTGTTCTTCCCTCAATCAACCCCTCGATGTTGTTACAGAGATATACTGCTATCCCTATCCCATGTGTTTTTCCCTCAATCCACCCCTCGATGTTGTTACAGATATACTGCTCCCCCTACCCCATGTGTTGTTCCCTCAGTCCACCACTCAAGGCTATCACAGAGATATACTGCTGTCCCAACCCCATGTGTTGTTCCCTCAATCCACCCCTCGATGTTGTTACAGATATACTGCTCCCCCAACCCCATGTGTTGTTCCCTCAATCCACCCCTCGAGGCTATCACAGAGATATACTGCTCCCCCAACCCCATGTGTTGTTCCCTCAGTCCACCACTCAAGGCTATCACAGAGATATACTGCTCCCCCAACCCCATGTGTTGTTCCCTCAATCCACCCCTCGAGGCTCATCCAGAGATATACTGCTGCACCTATCCCATGTGTTGTTCTCTCAATCCACCCCTCGAGGCTCTGACAGAAATATACTGCTGCCCCTATCCCATGTGTTGTTCCCTCAATCTACCCTCGAGGCTGTTACAAGATAGGGGAACACCCCTTTCAGTCAGGCAGGATCGTTACAATGAGACGGGAGAAGTCCATTTTGCCCCTCGAAGGAGTTACACAAGAATAGAGAATGAAGTAATTCAGCTCGTTGAGTACATTACACAGCC
>NW_025209777.1:0-6773 GCF_004010195.1 Chiloscyllium plagiosum
GATAACGTTTTTGTCATATCCAGTATATTTATCCGATAGTTTAAATGAAATCAACTTTTTTTTTTATTTGAAATGGTCCACTAAACCTGGCTTTGAAAGGATTTCCTACCACTGATCGCAATACTAATACGTCATCCTCACGGGAAATCGTCAAAGTTTCAGCGTTTTCACCTGCCACATGCTTCATTTTATGCTGTGTTCTCTTCAAGTGCTTTTTATCTAACTCACCTCGTCGATCTAATCTCTTCCTCACCATACATATATAATTCAAGTGTGAGATCTCCATCTTCGGTCCTGTCAATTAATTAGTATTGAATTAATTTCAAAGGACCTCGCACTTAGAGTCATAGAACCAAAGAGCTATACGGCATGGAAACTGACCCTTCGGACCAACCCGTCCATGCCGACCAGATATCTCAACCCAATCTAGTCCCACCTGCCAGCATTCGGCCCATATCCCTCCAAATCCCTCCTATTCATATACCCATCCAAATGACTCTTAAGTGTTGCAATTGTACCAGCCTCCACCACATCCTCTGGCAGCTCATTCCATACACGTACCACCCTCTGTGTGAAAACGTTGCCCCTTCGGTCTCCTTTATATCTTTCCCCTCTCACCCTAAACCTATGCCCTCTAGTTCTGGATTACCAACACCAGGGAAAAGTCTTTGCCTGCTTACCCTATCCACGCCTCTCATAATTTTGTGAACCTCTATAAGGTCACCCCTCAGCCTCTGATGCTCCAAGGAAGACAGCACCAGCTTGTTCAGCCTTTCCCTCTAGCTCAATTCTTCCAACCCTGGCAACATCCATGTAAATCTTTTCTGAACCCTTTCAAATTTCACAACATCTTTCCGATAGGAAAGAGACCGGAACTACACGCAATATTCCAATAGTGGCCTAACCAATATCCTGTACAGCCACAACATGACCTCCCAACTCCTGTACTCAATACTCTGACCAATAAGCTAAACACACCAAACGCCTTCTTCACTATCCTATCTACCTGCTACTCCATTTTCATGAAGCTATGAACCTGCACCCCAAGGTCACTTTGTTCAGCAACACTCCCCATGACCTTACCATTAAGTGCATAAGTCCTGTTAAGGTTTGTTTTCCCAAAATGCAGCAACTCGCATTTATCTGAATTAAGCTACATGTACGAATATTAACTCAAAGGAAGTAAACTGAGTAGATTTCTTTGGGGCATCTCCGATGGCAAGCAAATTAATGGGACACGTTTATCCCAATCTTTCAGGCAATCTTATCAGTAAGCTGTTAACATCGTCGTCAGCGTCTGATGCTAAGTTTTCAAGGCTCCCTGGAATTAAGGATGGAACGCACTTGAATTGAATTGATGTACGCCTAAGGTATCCACGCCTTCTTTAAACAGCTGAGCGGTAATATGAGACCCTTGGTCTGACTGAATCTTTCCGCGTAGCCCACAGTGAGTAATGAAAGCTACCAACTCCTCCACCTCCCTTTTTGCCTTAATACTCCGTAATGGAATTGTCTCTGGAAATCTGGTAGACACATCCATTATGGTCAGCAAATGTTGGTTTCCACTTTAATTTTGGTAAGGTGAGCTACAAAATTAATCATAAATCACGTGACAGATTCTTCGAATGCAGGAATTGGCAACAAAGATGCTGTTTTATTACTGCCTGTGATTTACCTACCATTTGTCATGTATGACATGTACAACAAAAATTAACCACATCCTTGCGCATTCCAGGCCACTAGAAATGCTTCTATACCTCAGCCTGAGTCTTCTGTACACCGAGGTGACCGCCTGCAGTTAGTTCTTGTGCTACCCATAACACTGTATGTTACCGGTTACACAATCTGGTGCACTTCAGCCCATTTCCCTTCTACACTAAACACCTCTGCCTGACCCACCGCTGGTTCAGGTTTTTCCTGCGCCGTTGTATCAAACAGGGTGTCAGTTAACTGAACATCAACTCCTTTGTCATTTCCTTTCGTTTTTCCTTCCTGCTGTAACTTACGACAGTGGGATCTTGTTACTATGCAGTCTGGAAAAAAATCCTGGGTATTTTTCTTTTAAATCCCCAGTTGCCTAGTCTTCCTTTGACTTCTCCACCACAAGGGGTGCCTCTCCCAACGTGGATCCTGTTAACTCGTTCCCAAGCACAAGCTGGATTCCTGGAACTGACATTCTGACACTCCCTCTCACTACTACTTCCCCAATCTTAATTTGGTACCCCAATCTGATGTTGGACAAGGGAATGCTTAATTTCTGTCCACATTCCACAAATTATCATGCTCTTGAGTAACACGTCAGAAAGAGTGAAAATACTTCCAACTCTTACTATTAGAGGCCCAGAGAAAGTGAGGACTGCAGATGCTGGAGATCAGAGTGGAAAAGTGTTGGGTTGCAAAAGCACATCTCGTCAGGAAGCATCCGAGGGTCAGGAAAGTTGATGTTTCAGCAATAAGTTCTTCATTAAGAACAAAAGGGTAACTAGGGAATGAATAGGGCCCCTCAAAGATCGGCAAGGCGTGTAAAGCCGCAGAAAATTGGGGACATACTAAACGAGTATTTTACATCAGTATTTACTGTGGAAAAGGATATGGATGATATAGAATGTACGGACATAGATGGTGACACCTTGCAAAATGTCTAAAGTACAGACGAAGAAGGGCTGGGTGTCTTGAAACGCATAAAGGTGGATACATCACCAGTACCTGATCTGGTGTAACCTAGAACTCTGTGGGAAGCTAGAGAAGTGATTGTCGGCCCTCTTGGTGAAATATTTGTATCATCAATAGTCACAGCTGAGGTGCTGGAAGACTGGAGGTTGGCTAACGTGATGCCACTGTTTATGAATGGTGGAAAGGACAAGCCAGAAACTATAGGCCAGTGAGCCTGACATCGGTGGTGAGCAGTTTTGGAGGGAATCCTGAGGGACAGGGTGTAAATGCATTTAGAAAGGCAAGGACTGATTAGGGATAGTCAACATGGATTTGTGCATGGAAACCATGTCTCACAAACTTTTTTTTATAGAAGATGTAACAAAGAGGATTGATGAGATAAAAGCGGTAGATTTGATCTGTATGGACTTCAGTAAGGCGTTCGACAAGGTTCCCCATGCGAGATTGGTTAGCAAGGCTGGATCTCATGGAATACAGGGAATACTAGCCATTTGGATACAGAACTGGCTCAAAGGTAGAAGACAGAGGGTGGTGATGAAAAGTTGTTTTTCAGACTGGAGGCCTGTGACCAGTGGAGTGCCACAAGGGTCGGTGCTGGGTCCTCTACGTTTTGTCATTTACATAAATGATTTGGATGTGAGCGTAAGATGTATGGTTAGTAAGATTGCAGATGACACCAAATTTGGAGGTGTAGTGGACAGCGAAGAAAGTTACTTCAGAGTACAATCGGAGAAAGTGAGGACTGCAGATGCTGGAGATCAGAGCTGAAAATGTGTTGCTGGAAAAGCGCAGCAGATCAGGCAGCATCCAAGGAGCAGGAGAATCGACGTTTCGGGCATGAGCCCTTTCCTGAAGAAGGTCTCATGCCCGAAACGTCGATTCTTCTGCTCCTTGGATGCTGCCTGACCTGCTGCGCTTTTCCAGCAACACATTTTCAACTCAGATTACAATAGGATCTTTACCAGATGTGCCAATGGGCTGAGAAGTGGCAGTTGGAAATTATAAAGATAAATGCGAAGTGCGGCACTTTTGGGAAAGCAAATCGTAGAAGGACTTATATACTTAATGATAAGGCGGTGGGGAGTTTTGCTGAACAAAGAAACCTTGGAGTGCAAGTTCATAGCTCCTTGAAAGTGGAGTTGCAGGTTGATAGGATAGCGAAGAAGGCGTTTGGTATGCTTTATTTTAATGGTCAGAGTATTGAATACAGGAGTTGGGAGATCGTGTTGCAGCTGTACAGGACTTTGGTTCGGCCACTGTTGGAATATTGCATGCAATTCTGGTCTCCTTCCTATCGGAAAGATGTTATTAAACTTGAAATGGTTCAGAAAACAATTACAAGGATATTGCCAGGGTTGGATGATTTGAGCTATAGAGTAGACTGAATAGGATAGGGCTGTGTACACGAGAGCGTCGGAGGTTGCGGGGTGAACTTATAGACTTATAAAATTATGAGGAGCATGGATTGCATAAATAGGCAAAATCTTTTCCCTGAGGTGGAGGAACTAAAGCGCATATGTTGAGGGTGAGAGGGGAAAGATATAAAAGAGACGTAAGGGGCAACCTTTTCACACAGAGGGTGGCATGTGTATGGAATGAGCTGCCAGAAGAAGTGGTGGAGGCTCGTACAATTGCAACATTTCAACGGCATCTGATAGGTATATTAATAGGAATGGTTTGGAGGGATATGGGCCGGGAGATGGCAGGTGGGACTAGATTGGGTTGAGATATCTTATCGACATGGTTGTGTTGAACTAAGCGTCTGTTTCCGTGCTGTATATCTCTATGAATCTATAACTCTAATAGGAAATTGGGGATCAGGGGGAAGGGGCTGCGAAATAAATAAGAGGATTGGGGTGGAGCTGGGTGGAATGTAACTTGGAAGGCGATAGGTAGATGCAGGTGGTGCAGATGGTGCAGATGCAGGTGTAGATGCGGATTGGTCGGAGAGGAGGGTGAAGTGGAAAAGTGTTAGGACAAAAAAAAAACACGTCCTTGTGCACTCCTGGCCATCTAGAAATGCTTTTATATCTGAGCCTCAGTCTTCCGTAAACCACAGTGATTGCCTACAGTTAGTTTATATGCTACCCGAACACGATATGCTACCAGTTCCACAATCTGGTGCACTTCAGCCCATTTCCCTTCTGCACTAGCCAATGGTGGTCTCCATTTTAATTTTAGGATTCTATCTTTAATTTAATAACGTTCGACAATATATTCTGATTCCTTTTCTGTGTGTTTGTGTGTATATATATATATAGCAGAAAAGGAATGTATACAGACACACATATATATATAAGCGTGATGCTGGAAAGGCACAGCAGGTCAGGCTGCATCCGAGGGGCAGGAGAGTTGACGTTTCAGGCACAATGTGTGTATATATATATATATATATATATAGCAGAAAAGGAATGTATACAGACACACATATATATATATAAGCGTGATGCTGGAAAGGCACAGCAGGTCAGGCTGCATCCGAGGGGCAGGAGAGTTGACGTTTCAGGCACAAGCCTTTCATCAGGAAAGTGGGGGATAAGGGAGGCCGAAGGGGGCTGATAATTAAAGAGGATGAGGGGTGGTGCTGGGTGGAAGTTTGCTTAGAAGGCGATTGGTAGATGCAGGTGGGGGAGTGATGTGTTAGGTCTGAGAGGAGGATAAAGCGTATAGGTGGTAGGATAGCTGGACTCCTCAAACTACACAGCATCAACGTCGACTTCACCAATTTCCAAATCTCCCCTCCCCAACCCCATCCCAGATCCAACTGTTCAACTTAGCACTACCCTCTTGAACTGTCTTGAACATCTTACTTCCCACCTATTCACTCAATCCTCCCCTCCGACATATCACTATCACTTCCACTTACATCTTCCTATCGCCTTCCCAGTGACCCTCCCACCAGCCCAGCTCCTACCCTCCTATTTATCTTTCAGTCCCCTTGTCCACCCCGCCACATTCCTGACGATTGGTTTCTGCCTGATATGTCGATTGTCCGGATCTTCAGATGCTACCTGATCTGTTGTACTTTACTGGTGCATCACTTCTCAACTATTAGAGACTGAGCAGATCCCGTGAATCGCAAAATTATAATTTCTTGTCCTTCCCCACGCTCCCCCCCCCCTCACCCGTTCTTTCTCAGTAAACTTTACCACAGAGGCGAATTCTTTATAGAGATCAGGCACTGACTCCATACCCAGCCCCGCCTAGGCAGTGCACTCTCCTGCAGCTCCTCGGCTCCACTTGGGGTCTCCTTTACTAGTTTCACTAATGCCACTGGTTGAGCCTCTTTTACCACATCTTCTCCCAAAGTGTCTTCCTTCAACGCCCAGCGCTGTGTGTCCCAGCTTACTGCAGTGAAAACACCTTTTCCCAGTGCTCTTTTTAAACCATTGGCACTCACAAAAGCATGTTTTATATCTGCATCATCTCTTGACCCCTCGTCTGACAGCACAGCACGTACCTCACAAGTTCTGCCCACCAGCTTAGACTGAAGTAGCATTACCCACAAGTTCACTGGACATGACATTTGCTGAGCCAATTTTTCAATTGAAATAAAAAATGATTTTGACATTTTTGTCACCGAAACATGGCAATATATTAGCACAGTTGTATACATCCCTACGTTCTCCCTTCATCTTCATCCTGCTAATTTAACTTTCTTATCTAATTCCCAACTTCTGAATTTTAAATTCTTTCTCTCTTTTTCCTCTCTTTCTCTTTCTCTTTATTCTCTCTCTTTCTGTCTCTTTCTTTATCTTCTAACTCCAGTTACCACATTTGCAATTTCAGTTTTTCTAACTCGACTGCAGTTGTCTATTTCTTTGATACACCAAAGCGCTTGACCAACTCCTTTATAATTCCAGCATTCCTTTTGTCCCTGGTTAAACCCAATTCTAATCTATTTGTTAATTCTAAAAGTATGCCCTTCCTCTGTCTTTCTAAAATGTCTTGGCAAATTTTGGAATCATTTTCAAACCTCTTTAATAACGTTAAAAGCCATTTCTTTCAATTTAACCAACTACAAGTAAACAAAATTAAATGAATTTTCTCACCTGTTTTATTTGAAGATCTAGCTCACTAACTGCCAAGTGATGGAATCT
>NW_025209777.1:8544-14371 GCF_004010195.1 Chiloscyllium plagiosum
AATGTGTTTGTGGAATGTGTCAGATTGGTAGCATTTCTCGGGGAGAGACCCTCAGCAGAATGAGAATTTGAAAATGGAGGTATTACCACATCAGAAACCAGAGTAGGTCACTCAGTATTGGGCTAATGGGTGAATGGGTCTCGATGTGAACTGGGGGACAGACAGAAGAATTGTATTTCAGATATTGCAGATCAAAACTGCGTGTTCATCTTGTTCTACAACATCAGCAGATGAAGCAGGATTGTATTCAAACACAATCTGTAACTTTTCCCCCAGGATAATCCCTCAGTTTACAATTACCATGAAACGGATCTATGGTTCAGTGGCGAGTGTGGGTGAATATGTCAGGGTCAGAATCACGTGAACCTAAACCTCGCGCTAACTCCTTTATGTTTCCGCACTTCACCAACAGATCTGATTGAGGCTCTGCAGTCCTGCCACATTCAGGCATAAATGGCGATGGAGGATTAAACAAATGATGGAGGAAAGGGCTCCACAAACATCCCCATACCTAACTAACGGAAAAGCTCTGCACCCTCAGTGTAAAAGATAAGGATGTGGTATCTGCACCATGCTCAGTTAAGTTGATGATCCACCTCACCCTCGTCATGATGCTTACAGAATCACACAGGTGTTAGTTTTCAACCAAATCGATTCACTGCACGTGACATGAAGAAATAGCTGGAACACAGTAGATACGACAAAGGTAATGTGCCCTGACTCCATCCCTGCAATGGGGCCGAAGATTGTGCTGCACAACGAGCCGTGTCCTGGAGGAAGCTGTTTCATTCCAGCTCCAACGCTGACATCTCCCTGGCAATGGGTACAATTACTAAACTATGTCCAGTCCCCGAAGAGAATAATTACAGTCTGACCAATTAAGACTCCCTCATTCCCATCACAACAGTCAAATTGGTAGGAGTTATTTTTAACAGAGATGTCAAGCAGCACAAAAATAACCAGCTCAGTGTGGTTTCTGATAGGTTCCCAATGTGGGGATGGTGCTGTCGTGGAAATGTCACTGGATTACTGATCCAGGCCAGCATAATGCTCTGGCAGCTGGTGGAAGTTAAAAACAATTAATAAAATATTGAGATGCACAATCTGGTGTCAGTAATGGTGACCTTGAAGCCAATGTTGCTCGGAAACTCCAATTTCCTTCCCATTGTACTGTCCGAAGTTAAGGCTCCCGTACTTTCCTAGTCTGGCCTACACGTGTCTCCAGACACACAGACATATGATAAACTTTTCAATGGTTTCTCAACAGTCAACAAGACCCTCAATTGTATCAAACTGGTTCGAAAACTTAAAGGATAAAACCAGGTGGAACACCCGGAACCAGCTTCGGTAGCGGAATAGGGAACGGGAAACACAGTCCTGTTGACCCTGCAGAGACATCCTTCATAACATCTGAGTGCTTGTGACAACACTTACAGAACTTTCCCACAGACTGCAAAGAAACATCGGAAAGGAATAGGCCATTCAACACATTGAGCCTTTCCCCATTTTAGTTCATGTTTAAACATATGCTTAATGCAAATATCCCACACAATGTACATATCTGTTAATGTGATTAGCCTTGGGAAGCTATAAAATAAAAAGTGCAGTAGTCCCTTTGGTCAATCGAATTTGCTATCCAATTGAATATAATGATGTCTGGTCCTTTATTTCCACACTGCACTCATGCCCGCTCCTCGCCCCCCCCCCCCCACACACACATACACACCCGCCATCCCTTTAAGTGTCTGAAAATCTGTATTTATATTCAGTGTCTTGGCTTCCTGGTGCGAGCGAAGTCCCCAGTTATACCAGTCTCTGAGTGCAAACATTTAGTCTTATCTCAATGCAGAATGATCTGTCTGTATCTAATACTGTGACTCCTTGTTTTAGACGCCACAGCCAGTGGAATTATCGTCCCTGCTTCCAATCTGTCTCGCCCTTTCAGAGTTTTATATATGTCACTGAGATCTCCACTCATTTTCGTAAAGCCTATGGAATACAGGCCCAATCGCTCCAAACTGTGCTCCCACGTCAAGCCTGTCATCCCAGAGATCAGTCTTCGCTGCACTCCCTCAATGTCAGGTTTGTCCTTTATTAGGTAAGGAGACCATAACTGTACACAATACTGTGCAATGTTAGAGATGATGTTGCGCTAAAATACAATCAAAGAAAAGAACAATTTGGGATAGCTTATATTTTGGAACACTTACACAAATAATAGATACCATACCTTTTTGGTACACACCGCTTGGCACAAACATATATTCAAATACAGATTCTTACATGCAGTTTTCTGATCCAGGAAGAAACAGTAGCAACAGAGATCTGAGACAATAGCACATAGGGATTATGTATTGAAACTTCCAAACCTTTTGGGGTCCCCAGCAGCTTCCGAATACTGCAGCTAAAAACAAACCAAAGAAACCTGGTTTGGGAGAGCTGCCCACTGCCCTTCCATTGTTACCACAATTTTAATGAAACCTAAAAGCCTCCTCAGTTATTTACTTAAACTGTTTTCAGACAGCAATTAAAACCTCTCTTCAAAAAAAAATAACTTTTTTAAAGTAACAGTAACCTAAAAGCCTCCTCAGTTATTTACTTAAACTGTTTTCAGACAGCATTTAAAACCTCTCTTCAAAAAAAAGAAAATAACTTTTTTAAAGTAACAGTATCCTCACAACTTCATCTTTAATACAATATTTCATCAATATACAAAGATGGATTCATTTTAGACATCCTAATCATCCCCTATTAGTAAACTGCAATGCATATATATTACATTGACTCTAAACATACAAACGTTCACAACTAGGTTTTCTCGCTCTGTCAACTATATAATTTCAAATTGAATGGCAGAAATAATAAGCTCTATCGAAATAGACTGGTATGTTTCTCCCTAAATTTCTCCAAAAACTTTAAGGGGTCACGACCAGTGAAAAAACTTTATCTCAGACACATTATTCGCAATTTAAATGCTGAAATGTTGAAACACCAACACCAAGTTCAAGACCTCCTTCCCCATTGTGGAATAAATCTCCTGATGTTTCCATTGGACCCTCCAACATCACATTACATGATGGAGCACTTGTCATCTCTCCAATAGTCCTTCTGAATGACACATCTCCTCATGGCTGAGCATAAAATAATTACCCGTTTCTGTACCTCTTAATGCTGTAACCACTTTACCTGGTACTCCTGGCCTATGCCAGTAAACCTTACTCTCACAGGTGTATGTTTTAAGAAGGTATCGCACATTCTTCTCAATTCCTCACAGAAGCCAAACTTTGATTTCTGAACCAAATCATCATTATCAGCCATTTCAGCTTCTAAGCTTGGCATTGCAACTCTTTGCTCTTCCAAACGAGTTTTCATGACTGCAGGAAGCTTCTCCAAAATAAGAATCTCTCTAAGAGTGTCATAGGTTTGCTCTGTTTTTAATACCCTTACCCACCTTTCAAAATCACTTGGTTTGATCCTTTTAAACTCAACGTACGTTTAACCAGGGACCCTTTTTAGATTCTTGAAACACTGTCTGTAGGCTTCTGGCACACGCACATATGCACTTCAGATGGCTTTCTTCACCTCCTCAAACTGGCCAGATACCTCCTCCGATAGGGATGCAAATATCTATCAGCTTTGTTTGGATCAACTAAATCCACATAGTCACTGGCACTGCATTTGTTTAGCCACTTTCTCAAATGAAATTACAAAGGCTTGCCCATTCATCTCATCAAATTTAGGCAATTCCTGGATGTATCTAAACTGATCCCCATCAGACCTTTGTCTACTATAGCGTTGCTCATCCTCACTATCCTCCTCATGAAGCCGACCATTTACCTTCATCTCCGCTTTCTATGTCAACTTTCCTCTCTAATTGCGAACTTTTGAAGTTGAAACTCTCTGCTTTTCTTCTCTCTTTTTCTCTTTCTTCTTCATTTCCTTTTCTTTTATTTCTACTTTTCGTCATAATTCAAACTGTTTCAATTCCTTCTCATGTTCAAGGCGCCTCATTTCAAATTGAATTCTAACCATTTCCAAAGATTCTGATGGTGGTTCCACCAAATTTAATCACCGAGCTATAGCTGAAATTATCTCAAATGTTCGCAGCACTCACTCCAGCTTGTCTGCCAATTCCTACACATTGCCCTGTTCACCTTTTATAAAACTCCCAACTTCACTTCTTCTGCACCCAGAGAATTCTTAGAGAATGACGGAATCATTACTACATAAAACAACTGTATTCAACACCTGAAAGAAAAGAGACTAATAACTACCATACGCCAACTTTAAACCCAATAGTCTCCCGGTGGAAACCCTACAGTGTCTGCATGAGTTTATTCTGGATGTTCAGATTTCCTCCCACAGTCCAAAGATGTGTCAGGTGAATTGGCCATGCTAAATTGTTCATAGTTTTCAGGGATGTGTGGGTAAGGTGCCTTCGGCGGGGGAAATGTGTAATAATAGGATAGATGAATGGGTCTGGGTAGATTCCTCTTCAGAGGGTCAGTGTGGACTTGTTGGGCCGAATGGCTTGTTTGCACAATATAGGAATTGTAATTCTAAACCCAATTTTATGTGATCGATTTAGAACCAGACAAGAGTCGTCAGTTTACAATGAACCAGCCAGACTGCCTCAAAATATTTTAAGAAAGTAGCCTGGACGCAAACCTTTTCTTATTTTAAAGGTAGATGTGAAGTGGGCGTTCCAGATGTGATGCTACTAGTCAAAGCACTCAACTTTAATCAAAACACAATGTATTGAATCACTCTAATGAAAATCCATACAACATGAAGAGGAATTTGGAATAACTTTACTATTCGTAACCTTAACCAAATAATGGATACAATACCTTCTACAAATGAACTTTCCAGCATACTAACATCCCATAAACACACCCCTTAGCGAAAAGAACATTCAGACATACATTCTTGCATACAGTTCTCCAATCGAGGAGGAAACAGCATCAAGAGCGGTTTTAGCGAGATTGGAAATGAGGGATAATTTACTAAAACTTCCAACCTGGTGACTGTTACAACTACAAGAAAAGAAAACTGTGCGATCTGGCCATTGTGACTACTAGGAATGAGGCTGGGAATACGATTGGTGGAAGGAGGTGAGGGTGATAGGCCGGAGAGAAAATGAGGTCTGCAGATGCTGGAGATCAGAGATGGAAATGTGTTGCTGGAAAAGCGCAGCAGGTCAGGCAGCATCTAGGGAACAGGAGAATCGACGTTTCGGGCATTAGCCCTTCTTCAGGAATGAGGAAAGTTTGTCCAGCAGGCTAAGATAAAAGATGGGGAGGAGGGGAAATGAGGAAGCTGGAGAAATCTACATTCAACCCGTGTGGTTGGAGGTTTCCTAGGCGGAAGATGAGGTGCTCTTTCTCCAGGCGTTGTGTGGCCAGGGTTTGGCGATGGAGAAGGCCAAGGACGAGGTTTCGGCTTTGTTGCAGGTACAGATTGTCCTGGTTGGATCCAAATTGTGTTGGTTTGAATGTAGTCCAGAGTCCATGTTGGATCAGTGGCTTCCGTAGGCAGGTGCTGAGGAAAGAGATGTGGCTGTAGTAGCGAGTTTGTATCAGGACGTGGCTGAAGAGGCTTCGGATTTGTTGCAGGTACAGGTGCAGGTACAAAGGATGAATGTAGATTTCTCCAGCATCCTCATTTCCCCTCTCCCCACCTTATCTCAGTCCCAACCCCCGGATTCAGCACCGTCCTCTTGACCTGCAATCTTCTTCCCGACCTCTCCGCCCCCACCCCCTCTCCGGCCTATCACCCCACCTTGACCTTTTTCCACCTATCACATTTCCGACGCCCCTCCTCCCTA
>NW_025209777.1:15211-17491 GCF_004010195.1 Chiloscyllium plagiosum
CCCCACTCCGCCAATGACATGCAGGTCCTTGGCCTCCTCCATCGCTAGATCCTGGCCACATGACGCCTGGAGGAAGAGCGCCTCATCTTCCGCCTCGGAATCTTCCAACCACATGGGATGAATGTAGATTTCTCCAGCTTCCTCATTTCCCCTCCCCCCATATTATCTCACTTAAAACCCTCGGATTCAGCACCGTCTTCTTGACCTGGAATCTTCTTCCCGACCTCTCCGCCCCCACCCCGCTCCGGCCTATCACCCTCACCCTCACCTCCTTCCACCTATCGTATTCCCATCGCCCCTCCCCTAAATTCCCTCCCCATACCTTTTATCTCAGCCCGCTTGGCACACCAGTCTCAATCCTGAAGAAGGGTTTATGCCCAAAATGTCGAATCCCCTGCTCCTCGGATGCTGCCTGGCCTGCTGTGTTTTTCCAGCACCACATTTTTCAACTCAAAAATGGGTACTGACCAAGTTACAAAGACGTGTCTCAAAAGCTTCTGAAACCCCCCTGTCCATGGACCATCAATAGGGACACACCGGGAAGTGAACAACAGCCTGACACACACCATTTCATTATTTTTAAGCTCGACAATGCCAGTAATCGATACACGAGGGAGCCAGAACCCAAGGGCAGGTAAAGATACAGAGGAACAGAGAGAGATTTACATTAAAGACAGGAACAGGCAGTTAATTTGTTGATGTTGTGGAAATATGGGGAAAAAACAGGGCAGGGGGACTAATTGGAAATGTGAGATCTTCGGGAGTAAAATTACAAAAACGGGAACATTAAATAAAGGCATTGTCAGATCAGCTGAAATGGTCTGTCACATCAAATTCTCAATCTGCTTCACAGAACACCACAAACAACATAAAGTGGGACAAGATGACAGCCCTGCATGGAGGGCGGTGCAGACCATGCGAGTGTATTGCTTAGTAAACTGCACTATCTGCCCAGCAAGGAGAGTATTGCAACCTTTATTATCATATGCTAACTATACTCGCAACAGATTACTCTCTACAATGAGAAGATTTGATGTGTACGTGTTCATCGGAGAGAGAGAGAGAGAGAGAGTGCGATTGGCGTGGTTGAATGCGAAACTCGTTGTTTGAGAAAGAATACACATGGAGGAAACTATTTTACATACGAACAACTGGCAGGCTTTTGGATAATCGACTGCGAGAGAACGAGAGAAGTTTCATGGACAGATGAGACAAAGCATTTGAGAATGTTAAAATAAAGGCATTGCCAGTCACAATAGCAATATACATCAGGGTGCACATGAAGGAAAGATGGATGGGAGTTTGGTGTAATTTCGAATCAGAATTGCTTCTTCAGGTTTAAAGTCGGAGCGTCAGCAGCAGATTAATTGCTTCGTTAAGACTTTATTTCATTGCACAAGATTCAAACAGCAGATGGAATAAGCAAGTGAGATATATTCTGGAGTAGTGAGTATTTCAAGTTAGAAATGGTCAGGGCATGGTGTCAGGAATCAGCTCATGGTCAAAGGGATCACCCACAATTGTGACTCGTTTGCTTCAACCACAGACATTCACGAGCGATGGTATGGAAACAGTGGAAGGAAGTGGAGTTTCTAACCAGAACATTAGACGGTCACCTCCATGCCCTTAATATTTAAATAACAAAGACATTGTGCTTCTCCACTGAAACTGAGCAGGACAACATAGAGACCCATGAGTAACACTGCCAGAGCAGAGAGGGAGACAGTAATTAAACACGTTCATTGAAGTAGTTAGTAGTGGTCTGTAGAGTGAATATCTGAATTCAGAGTTTCAACAGGAACAATAATAGTGGCAAGAAGTTTAGACTATATGAAACAACAGTAATAAAGTCATAACTGGTTTATAGAAAAAAAAAATCTGGACAGTGACACTTACCAGGGACACCAAAGATAGATAGGAAAGGATAATAAAAATGTTGAATAATGAGAAGAGCGAAATAGATCCGCAACGGTAATGACAACCAATCAATTGCAGAAAGGTACCAAATATAATCGGACAAACCCCTGTCAATTGTTGGAATATTCCAGTCTAATGTTCTCAGATAAGGATCTATTCTTAGAAAATTCCAGTCAAATGCTCTCAGATTCTGATCCATTGTTGTAACATTCCAGTCTAATGTGCTCCGATTCAGATCCATTGTTGGAACATTCCAGTCTAATGTTCTCAGATTCTGATCCATAGTTGGAACATCCCAGAATAATGTTTTCAGATTCTGATCAATTGTTGGAACATTCCAGTTTGATGTTCTCAGATTCTGAT
>NW_025209778.1:0-3968 GCF_004010195.1 Chiloscyllium plagiosum
TCTGAATTACCTTCTCCTTTCTCATGAAAGAAGGCTCAGATAGTTTGTATTCTTATCCATTTCCCTTGCAACAGGCTCGATGGATCTGAATGGCCTCCTATTATCTCAATGTAACAATTCTCCAGTCACTGTGTGACCTCTTCCAATTCCTATGTTACAGACTTGAGGTGGCTGAATGGACTGATCCTGTTGCTGTGTACAGTGTTATAAGCTCAATGGGGCTGGTTAACCTCCTCCTGTAAATGTACATCAGACTCCAGGGGCTGAATAGCCTCGTCCTATTCTGGTGTAACGGGCCGACGGCCTGAATATCCTTCTGTTGTTCCTGTGTAACAGACCGGAGAATGGAATGGATTCCGTCATTATCTGTGCAATTGGCTTCAGATGTTGACTCCTTCCTTGTCATCTATGTTGAAATAAGATCATCTTTGATTCTTGTAAACTCCAATGGAAGTTGGATCAACTTCCCCATTTCCCATAAGTTGAGTTCTGGAGTCCTGAGGTCATGTTGCAGTTGTATAAGACTCTGGTGCGGCCACATCTGGGAATTTTTTTCCACGTATGGAGTCAGCTATTACAAGGGGGCATAGCTTTAAATTAAGGGGGGGTAGGTATAGGGCAGATGTTAGGGGTAGGTTCTTTACTCAGCGTGTCGTGAGTTCATGGAATGCCCTGCAGTAGCAGTGGTGGACTCTCCCTCATTATGGGCATTTAAGCGGGCATTGGATAGGCATATGGAGGATAGTGGGCTAGTGTAGGTTAGGTGGGCTTGGATTGGCGCAACATCGAGGGACGAAGGGCCTGTACTGCGCTGTATTCTTCTATGTTCTATGTTCTAACCTGATCATCATTTCCTTATAAGTTAACACCTTCATTGCAGGAATCAGTTGAGGGAACCATCTCTGAGCTCTTTCCAATGTAACAATATCCTTTCCTCAGTGAGGAGATTAAACCTGTACACACTATTCCATATGCATTCTCACTAAGATCCTATACAGCAGCAGCAACACTTTACCAGCCTGCTGTAAGATTCCCACCCAGGTTAGGGCAGACTCACGTGTCTCGGGAATACACCGCATTGGTTAAAATCATTGTCCTTTTCTAATCCATCAGCATAACGGGAGATCTGGAGAAAATCTCACAATGACGGTTGAGAAGATTATAAATGATGTGGCGAGGTGATCTCTAAAATTAGTCTCCCCAGAGCCCACGTCGCTCAGATTCCACAGAATCTAGTAAGGTCGAGCGTAAAAAACAGCAAGGAGGAGCAAACATTGATGGGAGTAATATATCAAAGTGAAAGCTGCAATACAAATGTTGGGCGTGTTATTAAACAGGAAAATCTGATATACACATTTGTGAGTACTGCAGTGAGTACTGTTTAAATTGTATCCAAATTGTGTTAACACAACTGAATGTTAATGCTGGGAAAAATGGATTTCATGAGCACGTGTGAGATGGTTTGGTTAACATTATGTCGAGCACGAGTTTGAGATCAGGTTATTTAGGAATTAGTGTTGGATGACCAGAAGAGCTAATTGAAAACTTTGCTGTAAAGGCCTTTTGGGAACAGTGACCACAATGTATTGGGTTTTTGATGTTTGAGTACATGACAGCTTTTGTTTTATTTGAAGTAACGGTTGTAAATCTGAGTCATGCCAGCCCTGAAGGTTGAGAAGAAAGCGGGGACTACAGATGCTGGAGATCAGAGACGAAGAGTGTGGTGCTATAAAATCACAGTAGGTCAGGCAGCATGCTAGGAGCAAGAGAATTGACATTTCAGGCATAAGCACTTCATCAGGAATGAGGCTTATGGGTCAAGCGGGCTGAGAGATAAATGGGAAGATAGTGTGTCAGGGAATGCGATCGGTAGATGCAGGTGGGGTTGAAAGTGATAGGTGTTGAAGGGAGACAGAACGCCTCAACTACTGCATGCACTAAACCCAATGTAGTCTTCTCTACATTGGCGAGACAGGACGCCAACTTGTTGATCATATCAGAGAACATGGCTGGGGCAGCCACATTGACCAACTCCACTGTCTTGTGGCTGAACACTTTAACTCCCTTTCCTACTCTGCCAAGGAAATGAGGGTTCTGGGATTGATCCATCGCCAAACTGGAACCACCAGAAGCCTGGAGGAAGAAAGCCTCATCTTCTGCCTTGGGACCCTTCAACCTCAAGGATCTTGATGGATTTCCCCATTTCCCATAACCCCACCTTATCCCAGTCCAACCTTCCAACTCAGTACCACCCTTTGAACATTCCTATGTGTTCACCTTCCTTCCAATCAATCTGGTCCACCCTCCTCTCCGACTATCATTTTCAGCCCCACTTCCGTCTACTGATTGAATCAAAGGACGCATCTTAGAAAAACCCCAAGTATTGTAGTCAGCCAGTGGATTCAGAGAAATGTAGGACCCAGCAAAGGAGGACCAAGAAACTGAGAAAGAAAATCAGAAAGAGAAAAAGCATGCAAACAAAAGAAAAACATAAATATTGCCAAAAAGCGTCTATCAATGTATGAAACAAAAATTAAAACAAGATCAAATGTGGGACAGTGTGTGTGCGGACAAGATAATTTATTGTAGAGAACAGAGAAACCACAGGGAAAAGAAACAGTTTCGTTGTGTCTATCTTCAAGGAAGAATATCCAAAAATTCTCCCAGAAATGCCAAGTGACCATGGGACTTGTGTGAATAAAGTCTAAGATCATTCTAAGCTCATCTTTGAAAATAAAGCTGGATTGAGTATTGATAAATCCGACAGATCAGATGTACTTCATACAAGAATTTCAGAGGAAGCAGCAATAGATATATTGATTGCATTGCAGATTTTCACGTTATTTTTCAATACATTCCCGAAAGATATTTAGCCAATCTGGATAACTGCCTGGTAGAGGGTCAGGCAGAGGTGTTTAGTCCAGAAAGGCTAATGGACTTACAACAGATATACACACACACATACACACACACTTACACATGCACACATACAGAAAGGAATCAGAATACATTGTTGAATGTTATTAACTTAAAAGACAGAATCCTAAAATTAAAATGGTGACGCCGATAGGTTACTGCAGAAGAGAAATGAGCCGAAGTGCACCTGATTGTGCTACTGGTAGTATACAATGTTATGGGTAGCACATACACTAATTGCAGGCGTTCACCTAGGTGTACGGAAGACTCAGGCTAAGGTACAGAAGCATTTCTAGTGGCCTGGAATGCACAAGGACGTAGTTATTTATTTGTACATGATATACATACCAAATGGTAGGTAAGTAACAGGCAGTAATAGAACCAGCACCTTTCTTGTCAATTCCTGCATTCGAAGAACATTTCACGTCGGTTATGATTAATTGTGTAGCTCCCCTTTCTAAAATAGAAGTGGAAACCAATATTTGCTGACCATAATGGATGTGTGCAGAGGCAATTCCATTACGGAGTGTTAAGATAAAAAGGGAGGTGGAGAGGTTGGTAGCTTTCTTTACTCGTTGTGGGCTCTGCAGTAAAATTCAGTCAGACCAAGGGTTTCATTTACCGCTCAGCTGTTTAAGAAAGTCATGGATAGCTTCAGCATACAGCAGTTTAAATCAAGTGCGTCAGATCCTGAATCCCCGGGAACCTTGGAAAGTTAGCATCAGACACTGAAGATCATGTTAACAGCATACTGTTATAATTACCCGAATGATTGGAATAAAGGTGTCCCATTATATTGTTTGCCATTAGAGATGCCACAAATAAATCTACTCAGTTTAGTTCATTTGAGTTAATATTCGTACATGAAGTGAGAGGTCCTTTGAATTTAATTGCATATAAATTGACAGGACAGAAGTCAGAAATCTCACACCTGGATTATGTGTATGAGGTGAAGGAGAGAGTAGACGGAGTAGGTGAGTTAGCTAAACAGTATCTGAAGAGCACGACATAGAGTGAAGCAGGTAGCAGATAAAAACTCTGAAACTTTGAAG
>NW_025209778.1:6294-17498 GCF_004010195.1 Chiloscyllium plagiosum
TTTCTTCAAACAAATGGTATTGAATGTCAGGGTTTCTCTTCTCAAAAGTGTTCGGGGAGCTCGATGACTGAAAGTATTTGAAGAGCAGGTAGATGGATAGTGATCTGTAAGAGAGTTGAGGGCAATGAGGAATTGGGTATGAAAGAGGTTTTGAGACCAAGAGCAGATCAGTCATGATCTTATTGAAGGGCAAGGCAGGCTTGGGGTATGAAAGACCTGCCCTGTTTCTAATGTTCTTCCATTCTGTTATTGGAATGTTAGTGGGTGTTATTTTCATGAATGATCTGTTATTGAATGTTGCAGTTAGGGAGACCAAAGGATTTTGTGAGCCATCTATGGGTGAGGTATGGGGGCTGTATTCACAGTGAAACTGGGTCTATAACAAATGAAGCATAAGTTGCAGACAGGAGACGCTGTGTAAAGAGAGATGAGGGACCTCTTTCATACCCAGACTGAGCTTTCCAATTGCATTTCCCAAATCTCCTCAAACCGTGTGTGACAGTCTTGAGTGGCTGAATGGTCTCCTCTGTTTCTGTGCACAGGTAATAGGTGTAAGTAGCCTCCAACTGCTCCTGTCTAGCAGGTGTGAGGAGCTGAATGGAACACAGAAATATGGGACTGAGGGACAGGAGTGGGTCATTAGAGACTTTGAGCCTTCTGCACCAGGTACTAAGATTGTGGCTGATCAGGTTGTGGTCTCAGCCTCACGTTCCTGTCTGTGTCCAATTATCCATAACTCACTTCTATGTCAAATATTTAATTAACACAGCCTTCAATCAATGTGAACAATAGAGGCACGATAAACTTCCAGTGAAGAGAATTATGACTTGAAAGGTACCTTCAGAATTTTTTGTCATCCCTCTTAGGGAATCAGAGAGTCATTCAGCATGGAAACAGAACCGTAAAACCAATTTGTTAACTCCGATCAGATATCAAATCTGATCTAGTCCCATTTGCCACCATTTGGCCAATATCCCTCCATTTTCAGATATTTTTATAATGTGTGATTGTAACTGCCTTCAACACTTCTTCTGACAGCACTTTCTGTACACACACCCCTCTCTGTGTGATAAATTTAACTTCAGGTCCCTTCTAAATCATTCCCCCCTTGCCTTCAACCTATGCCCTCCTGTTCTGGACTGGGAAGCAAAGTGTGGCTGTACAGATATCCATGCCCCTGATGATTTTATAAATCTCTATAATCTCACCCCTCAACCTCTGACACTCCAGGGGAAACACCTCAACCTAACCAGCCTCTCCCTAAAGCTCAAAACCTCCAGTCCTGGAACATCCGTGTAAATCTTTTCTGCAGGCTATCAAGTTGTACGCAGTATTCTTAAAGTGGCCTCACCAACATCATGTACAGATACAACACCCCACCACAACACCTATACTCAATGCTTTGACTGATTAAAGCAATGTGCCAAATGTGTTCAGCACCACTCTGTCTACCTGCGACTTCACATTCAAGGAACAATGTACCTACAGCCCTCGGTCCCTTTGTTCCACAACACGCCCCAGGACCTGACAATTAAGTGTATAATTTCTACCCCGATTTGCCTTTCCAAAATGCACAACCTGCTATTTATCTAAATTACACTTCATCTGTCACTCCTTGCCCCTTTGTCCCATCTAATTGTGGTCTTGTTGTACTCTGAGATAATCTACTACACCACCTTTCTGATATCATGTGTAAACTTACTAACTATGGCCCCGATATCTACATCTAAATCCTTTATAAATTATGAAATGCAGTGAACTCAGTCCTGATTTTTACAGCACAGTGCTACTCACAAGCCTCCAGTCTGAAAAATACCCCTCTTCCTTCAAGTGAATTGTGACTAGCTTCCACTGTATCCCATGTGACTGAAACTTACTAATCTGCCTACCAATTAGAATGTTATGAACACCTTGCTGAGTTCCATATGGACAATGTCTATACAACTGCCTTCATCAATATTCTTTGTCACCTCTTCATAAAACTCAATAAAATTAATGAGACATGGTTTCCCATGCAGAAAGCCACGTTGACTACCCCGATCAGCCCTTGCCTTCCCAAATGTATGTAAATGCGGGCCCTCAGAATCCCCTCCAATTACTTACCCACCACTGACATCAGGCTCACCGGTCTATAGTTCCCCAGCTTTTCGGGTCACTGTTTCCTTTTCTAGTCCCACTCCTCCACTGCTCACAACAAATGTTAAATTTAACCAGGTTGGTGATATGGCTGATTATATCGGTCTCAGACTGGGTCAGGGTCAGTTTTAGGAACAAGTCAGGCTAGTTTCTTTCATCTGCTAAAATCACACGTTATGATTCACAGCAATTTTACTCAAACTATGGTAGAAAGATGCATGGCAAACTGTTTGGGTATTGCAAATAAAGAATCGATATTTCCCTTTCAAAAAACACTGGCACACGCGCGCACACACACACGCACACACTCATACACACACACACAACTAATAAACAAAATCTCTGCAATTTGAAGTTGAAATAACTTTGTCCAGATATTAGTGCAACTCATGACAAAAGGAAAAACCGAGAGATTTTCCAAAATGTTATTCTGCTTCTGAAGATACTCTACTCACACAAGCTGCTAGTAATGTGATTTCATCCTGGAACAGTTGGATTTGGCTGAATTCCCTTTGCATTAGGCAGTGAGGAGGTTCCAATGAATTCTTTAATCGAATGCAGATGCATTCCGCCCAATGAAGATTCTCAAATAGATACTTATTACTGAACACCAGAGACGAAGGAAGAGTTTAATTTCTGGCCCCAAAACATGGATCAATATTATCCAACTCTCCCGTGTGATTGCCCTCTTCGTAAAACCATGAAATGATACCAGGCCGGTGATTACTGTCCAGCCTCTCCTCCTCACTGACTGTGTCTGCAATCTGTCCCTCCTCAACCTAACCACACAAGGCTAGCCAAGCTCAGGGTCTTTGTGAAAATCAAGGCCGGAGTGTGCAGGCCTTGTGGAGATGGGGAGGATATTTTAAAGGGGGAGAGTTAAGAGGTGGTAAAATCACACACTGGGCGGAGGGGTGGCAGATGCAGTTTAGTTTGGATTAATGCGAGGTATTGGTTTTGGTAAATCAAACAAAAGCAGGACCAATACAATTAAAAGCAGAGTCTTTTGGCAGTGTTGTAGAACAGAGACCTAGGCCGTCAGGTTTAAATTCTTTAAAATTTGCATCGCATATAGGTAATCTGGCTAAGAAGGTGTTTAACACACTTGTCTTCATTGGTCAGGCCTTTGAGTATCGGAATTGGGACGTTGAGATTGTACAGGACATTGGTGAGGCCTCTTCTGGAATACTGTGTCCAGTCTGGTCACTCTGCCCGCTCATTCCATGGGCGCACCACCCTCTGGGAGAAAAAGCTGCCCCTTAGGTCACTTTTAAATTTTCCCCTCTCACCTTAAACCTATGCTCTCGAGTTTTGGTCTCCCCCACCCTTAGAAAATACATTAACTATTCATTCAGATATTATTGACCTTACTATTATAAAGCTGGAGAGAATTGAGATGCGATTAACCTGAATGTTGCTGGGAAAGGAGGGATTGAGCTATAAGGATGGGCTGGATAGGCTGGGACTTCTATCACTGGAGAGTATGAGATTAAGGAGTAACCTTTACAAAGGTTTATAAAATAATGAGGGGGAGAGAGAAGCTGAAGGGCTGATGTCTTTTCCCTAGAGTTGGGGATTCAAAACTGAGGGATGTTTTAAGGTGCAAGGAAAAAAGATTTACAAAAGTCATTAGAGGTAATTATTTTAGACAGAAGCTGGGTGTGTGGAATGAACTTCCAGAGGAAGTGGTGAAAGCAGGGACAGTTACAATGTTTAAAGGACATTTAGATCAGACATGGATAAGACATCAGTTTGGATGGTACTGTGAGCAGCTGCTCTCTCCCTCCCCCTCTCTGGACGGATCCCTGTTGGTTTTCACCCTCTGCCAATGCCTGTGCAGTGGCGCACAGAGACACACATGGGAATGCTTAGGACACGACGTGAAGCTCATCTGGTAACTTAAATGAAATGAAAGAAATACTCAATTTGCTTCGTAAACTGTTAAAATGTGAGGGACAGAGAACTCCCAAATTCCACTGTTTAAATAAAAACATCAATTTATTTTTTAACTCTGAAAGTGAACATTTTACATTGCACAACTCTGGGACCCTCTCTCTTAACTGCTTATTACCCGACTCCAGCTCTATATACTGTATCTGGGTCTGCCATCCTCTCATAATCACAGGTGCTTGTAAGCTCTCAGTTCAGAACATTATTCACCCTCTAATAAAGGTATAGTACACACTTTCAACTTCATCACATTATATCCTGATGAATATCGATAAGTGAGACCTATCCGGATTTCTTTTGCTCTGTGGTTTGTCAATATTTCATTTGCTCCGTCTGGTGTGTGTCTGGACTTTTGTTGCTCCATTGACAGCACGTCATTATACGACTCCGTCCATGGGAATATATCAGTATTTCACTTGCTCACACTCATGAGTGTGGCAGGATTTCAGTTGTTTCATGGCGACTGTGACACTATGACAATTTCAGTGTTTGTAGATGGCATCAAACCTGGAAGAATTGTAAAGTCTATGGAGGACAGTGTGGAAATCTGACAGGACAATCACACATTGGTGTCGTGTTCAGGTGTATCGCAATTGGGGATCAATGCAGAGCTGTGTGAGGAGATGCACTTTGGTAGGAAAGACAATGAACGACAATATAAAACAGGCTGTACCATTACAAAGTGGCTGCAGGAGCAGAAGGTCCTGGGTGTATATGAGCACAGATTGTTGAAGATGTCAGGACAAGTGGGGAGAGCAGTAACTGTCACAGATTAGTTTCAGTATCTGAGCTGTTTACAGGGGGAGGTCTAGGAGGCAGCCTCCGTGCTCCCTTCCTGGGAGGTGATGGTGACGATGTGTTGTGAGCCCACCCTTCCGCCCACCGAGACCGTGGGGATTCCATTTGTACCAGCTCAACACAAAAGGGAGATGGCATCAGGGCCACGGCTTCGAAGTTGTGCCAAGGGGAAACGGAGCTGCCAGTGGGTTTAAAGTGAGAATTGACCTTCACTGAACGTTGCTCCTTATTCGGTCGGTGGGACGTGGATGTTTCAGAATCTCCACACGAGGTGTCCCGGTCCTCTCCGACTTGTACCAGGGTCCTCCCCACATGGCGGGGGGAGGTGGGTGAGGGAATCGATATCGGGCACTCCACCACCCGGCTTGGCCCTTTCTGTCCTACTCCAGGCTCTTTCTCCTGGAATGGGAGAAAAGGAGGGAGGGAGTGTGGGTGGGAGTGGGTTGTCCTGCTGTTAGTGCTGGTGTAGGTGGGGATAATGGCAAATAGTGAGGTTTTCAGAGGGAGTCTGTCAACAGCGTTGTATCCATGCATTGTAATTGATGTGGGGAGTAAAGTGGACGGGGTGACAGAGAGAGAGAGAGACGGAGACGGAGACAGAAGAGAGGGAAGGTGCTGCATGCGGCAGTAAGAGTGCTGGGGCATGAGCCTTGTTCGGGTGTTAGTGCTATAACAGATATACAGCGAGTATGAGGGAGCAGAAATAATATGGTGAGCCTTATCCTGACAGAGCGGGGAAGGTTATTGATGCTTGTCCCGTATTGCTGGACATTTCTTCAGACCACAGATACTGCATTGAGCTGGGTGGGGAGCTCAGACCATGCTCGGTGGGTCTGGTGGTATGGCCCCCTCTGGGAAGAGAATGGTCCCTCTCGGTACTAGCTCAATCACTAGGACCTCCGTGCTCCTTTCGACAAACTGTGGTGTAATTGCCCCTTATCTGCCATGCTTGGGGTAAGCTGTGCAGGGCAACTCCTAACAGAGAAAGCTCAACCGTGTGCCCCTTGGCCTTTTAAAGATTTTAAAGTGTCAGGGATCATGGAATACCCAGGGATATCGGGGCGATGGTGAGTACCTCCAGCCATGATGGGTAGGAAAATTGGGCTGGTATTGAATGAGAGGGACACCCTGAGGTGGGGTGAGTAGTTAACGATGTGAGTTCGATAAGATAGCACCAGGAAACTAGCTCAGCCTCGTGCAGATAATCCCTCTGTCACACTCAATGGAAATGGCACTGACACAAATTATTGTTAGATTTATCTCAATGAGTCAAAGACCCTACGCCCAGGTACAAAGCTGCAGAACAAATACTCATCAAAAACTCTGCGTCATCTGAACTCCCACCAATATCCTGTTCACCTACCATTCCTGGAAACACTTATGTTACAGGATGCTGCTAAAATGTTTTCATTTCAGCATTCTGAAACCTGGGAACACATCCTTCCATAACACTGTCTCTCAGTCTCCCCCCGTCTATTTCCCATACCCTTCCCATTTGTTATTGTTTAAACTGATTCCCCTCCATCTCTGTCTCTCTCTGGCAGTGATGTTCATATCCACAGCACCTCTTTGTCAGATCACAATGGAGAGTTGGAGCAGGAAATTGATGGGTCCTGCACATCCTGTCACTTCCAGCATGGGCTGCAAATTTCCCCACACTGGCAGGGGTCTAATGCAGTGTTACTGAACAATGCTCTGGGATGATGTACACAGTCCTACATGCTGGGAGGATAACTGCTCCTGGTTTACAATCAATGCACTGGGCTGGTGTACACAGTCCTACATGCTGGGAGGGTAACTGCTCCTGATCAATGCACTGGGGTGAGGTACACAGTCCTTCATGCTGGGAGGGTAACTGCTCCTGGTTACAAATTGGTGATCACTGCACAGCTCCTGGTGCTGAACAGATACCTAATCCAGGTTTATCGATCAATGCATGGGTGTGGTCTCCACTGCTTCCCACGCTGAACAGGCAGTAGGCTGGAGGAACACAGCAAGCCAGGCAGAATCAGGAGGTATGGAATTTGACATTTCCGATGTAAACCTTCAGGACTCCTGCAGAAGGGTTACTCCCGAAATGTCGATTTCTCCACCTCCTGATGCTGCCTGGCTTGCTGTGTTCTTCTGCCTGTCTACTTTGGATTCCAGCACCAGCAGTTTTTTTTTGTCTCTATCCCAGCTTCCCATACTCGACAGATGGTTTAAAGATAAATGCTCTGACATGATCTGTGCAGTGTTCCACTCTGGCCAGATTGCTGGGTTGTACTGAGCAGTACACTGCCTGGTCTACACAGTGTTCCACGATGAACAGACATCTCCTCTGGGTTTATGGTATCTGGGCTGGTTCTGTGAAGTGGATTGAGAATGTGATATATCTAACCATTTCAGCTGATCTGGCAATGCCTTTAGTTCCCATTCCTGTGATTGGACCGTCCGTCTCTCACCCCATTAATGTTACGGTGTGCCCAGGTACAGTACATCATGTTAGTGAATACCCACTGTCCTGGAAGCAGGCACAGCCTCTTCATTCAGAAACAGGCAGCCATGCCCATTGTCCTCAGGTCTACACAGAGAAAGAAATGACGGCCTTTCAGATAAAGGCTGTCCCGTTGTTACAGGCGTCAAAACATCCTCCCCCTTACCAAGTCCCACCACCAACCAACCACATCAAAATATCCGGTGTGTAATGAAAGCAATGGGGCCACTGGGAACATCAGGGAGCTGACCATCAGAGAGATGGTGCCACACTTTCCATGTCTGGACAGGTCAGAGTGAACCCTCCAGTACGCATGGTATCACAAAGTCCTGTAATCCCTCAACATCTATGCAATACACAGCCTGTTATTCTCCCTGTTAAAAAAAACACAAGATCATAGTTACCCACATTATGTTCGATCTACCAAGTTGTTGTCTGTTACTTATCCATTTTCAGATTCTCTACCTCCCCTTGAGAACTTCAGTTTCTCTTGATCTTAGTGTCAGTTTAAATTTAGTTCGAACATGTTTGTTCCATTTCTGGAAACTATTTATATAGTTTGCAAATAGTTGAGGTCCCAGCACTGGTTATTGTATCACTGCCGTCGTTAATTTGTATTAAACTGATAGAGACTGATTTCACCCTAAGTTATCCCTGCTCTTGGCTCAGTAACCCATCCTCTCCGTATTCCTATGTAGCAGCTTTGAAAGGCTGTATCTTCCCTCCATTTCCTGTGTAACAGGTAGGAGAGATTAAAAGATCTGCTCCAATTGCTGAGTAACTGCCTCCCATGGCCGAATGGCCTCATTCTGTTCCTGTTTAAAACTCTAGATGGGCTGAATAGCCTGCTTCAGTACAGGTGAAGTTGGGAATGATGCAGAACATTTTGGAACCATCAGTGAACAGCCCACTTCTGACTTTACGATGGAGGGAAGGCTATTGATGCTGCAGCTGCAGCTAGCCCACAGTGCCTCATGGATGGCCAGCTTCCATGTGCACGGTCCTTTAGAAATATGTCCTACTTCACAGGAGGGAGTGCCACATCACACAGTGGGCAGGGTCTTCAATATGAGCCTGAGACCTTCCCTCCACCAGGACTGTGTGCTGGCTGCTCCTACAGATACTGTCAGGGACAGATCCCTCTGGGACAAGGGATTTGGTGAGAATGTTTCCCTCTTGTTGGTTCCCCCATCACTTCCCCCAGTCTGGCTGCTGTGTATGTGAGGTCTCTACCTGCTCAGTCAGGGGTGGGCCTATGGGAACACACTTGGTGATGGACATTGAAGTCCCACACACAGAGGACGGACTCTGTCCTTATCACCCTCAGTGCTTCCTCTGATTTGTTTTCAACATGGAGGAGAACTGATTTATCACTGATGGGCAGATGAGGGGCAAGAGAGATCCATCCTCAGGCGATTTCCTTGACCATCTGTGACCTGTTACCATGAGCCTCCCCGGGTTAATCAACGTTGGGGAATTGCAGGGTAACTCTTTTCCTGACTGTATCCCAGGGTGTCCCCACCACTGGTTGATCTGTCCTGCCGGTGGGACAGGATATACCCAGGGATGGTGATGGGGCTTCATGAAACATGGCCCATCAGGCCTGGTCCCGTGAGTATGACGGTGTCAGACTGTTTCCTGACTGGGAGTGTGGTGCTGGAAATGCACAGCAGGTCAGGCAGCATTCGAGGTGCAGGGGAATGAATGTTTCGGGCATAATCCCTTAATCAGGAATGAGGCTTGTGGGCCGGGGGCTGAGAGATAAATGGGAGGGGGCTTGGGCTGGGGCTGGGGGGAAGGAAGCTGGGAATGTGATCGGTAGATGGAGGTTGGGGAGAAGTGATAGGTCAGAGAGGAGGGTGGAGTGAACATGGTGGGAAAGGTGATGGACAGGTCATGGTATTCCCCAGAATATTCTGTCCCTAACATTCTATAACTGCCATTCCCCGAAACGTTCTGTCCCTGACATTCTATAACTGACATTCCCCGTAATGTTCTGTCCCTGACATTGTTTGTGAATGGCCAGACATCAGTGAATTGAACAA
Organism: Chiloscyllium plagiosum; assembly: GCF_004010195.1. NCBI lineage: Eukaryota > Metazoa > Chordata > Chondrichthyes > Orectolobiformes > Hemiscylliidae > Chiloscyllium > Chiloscyllium plagiosum. Next base: position 15,700 of record NW_025209778.1, read on the forward strand.
ACGATAAGATCCTGAAGGAAGAGATCCTGTTCCAGGGAGAAGGAGACACTGAAGGCCACTCAGGCAGTTAAAGGGGTGAATACGTTTTCCTGCGTTCCCATTTCTTCACGATACAGGATCGACCACAATTTAGACCAAAATACAGAAATTCCCAAATTCCGTCTGTCTTCAGGAAACTGGGAGAGAATCCTTCAGGACAGCACCCTCTGTATTAGGAACTGGGAAGGAGTGATCTGTGTCTGCTCTCGAGTGATCGAGTGTGTGGGAATGTTCTAGAAACCATCTGTCCTTATGGATATGTCTCCATGTGTTTGGGGAGGGAGTGTTTCTTGAAGTTGATGTCTCATTTTTGTCGGGAATTCTGACCTTCCCATTTGTTATTCCAGCTCTAATTATTTTAATAAATCCCTGAATACAGGGACACATTTGAAAATCAAACGGGTCGCTTTGACTCCTTCTGATGGATAATGGGTTTGTTTTCCTTCCTCACAGTTAACGTAGTGACCATCTACGTCCTGCTTTATAAAGATTGTGGATTGTCTCCATGTGTCAGACGTTACCTGGGGGCCATGGCAGCAGCGGATCTCCTGGTCATTAAGAACATTTCCCGGTATTTTATGCTCACGGCTCGGTATTGGCTGGGGAACCCCCCCTGGTTTTGTGAGGGAACAGAGGCTGTTGTATCCTCCATTGTCTGGGTCACAATCGAGTTCCTCCACCAGATTCTAACCCCGTGTGTCCCATTTCTCCTGATTCTGCTGCTCAATGTTCTCACCGTCAGATAAATTTTCATGACCAGCCGAGCCCGCAGGAGACTCCGCGCTCACACCAATGGGGACGCTCAGTCTGACACTGAAATGAGAAACCGAACAAAATCCATTATTTTACTGTTTGTGATCTCGGCCAATTTCATCCTGTTATGGTCAACGTTCATGCTGTATTCTATATGGAGACGGATGTGGTATATCGTGGATACCCCTGTGTATCTCCATCCCTTTGTGGGAGAATTGGGCTTCATGCTGCAGCTCCTCAGTTGCTGCACAAACACCGCGATTTATGCCGTGACCCAGACTAAGTTCAGACAGCAGCTGAAGAATGTGCTGACATATCCCTTCACCCAAACCCATCCATCAATGGAATTCCGTCATTTATCACAGAATCCGGGATTTTCTCATTTCAGTTCAGTGTTTCAGTGATGGAGCAGCCTGTCGCTGTGGTAACAGACTGAGGTTAGCGCTAGGTTGTCCATCCTTATCCCCCAGGGGGGTTACAGGGAATCATTTCAATGTTTCTCACAACTCAGGGGCTAGTGAGAAAAGGCACCACCCCACTGACTGTATCCATCACTGCCATTTGTAAAACAATAAAAATGTTGATTAAAGCGTGCCGAGCAGCAGAGTGACCGATGTTGTTGTGTGTCTTTGTGTTGGAGAAGCTGCGCTTGAGAGACAGACTCAGCCCCAGGTCCTGGTCCTCAGGGAAGAGGAGGGCACCGCACCCTGAGCTCAGGAGTTCGGTTTAACTCCCTCTGTCCCCCCGACTCCAACCTGGCCTCCCCATTTCCTGTCCCCACTCTCTCTCCTCACTTCTCTCCCTTTCTCTCTCTGCACACTCACTCTTTCGCACCATCTCAGAGGGAAAGGGAACAACCAGAGAGAGAGAGTGTATCAGACAGAGAGGGAGGGATGGAGGGGGGAGAGAGATTCAGCCAAAGAGAAACGGAGGGTGGTGGGGCGGAAGAGAGAGAGACACACACACAGAGGGAGTGGGATCGAGAGTGAGAGAAGGTGGAGAGAGAG
>NW_025209779.1:0-4176 GCF_004010195.1 Chiloscyllium plagiosum
CTTTAAGATGGACAGGGCACAGAGAAGAGTGAATAGACTACCACTTCGGAGAAGGTACTAGTGAAGCCGAGAAGTTTGAATGTGAATAATTGACACAGACCAGATGGTTTTCACCCCCTAGTTCGAAGCATATAGCTCAGGAGGTTGTGGATGTATTGTTAGTGGTTTTTCATAAACCACTGTAGTCAGCGGGGGCCTCAGAAGAATGGCAAACGTAATCAGTACAACCCCCACGTCCCGGTTAAGGACCGAGGGATGCAGAAGACAGAAAATTACAGTTGACCAGGCAAATTGAAATTGCTGTGGCGAAGGCTTCGTGGATTCATGTGTTTCTGAACAGAAGCATCGAGTATGAAAACAAGGAAGTTACTGAGTATATTGTAAATTGCAGTTGAAATAAAGCAAACCAGTTTGGAGCAAGCATGTGCATATGTGACAACCAAACATTTACCTCGAAACTGTTGTTCGGATACGGGGAAATGACTGTGACTAAAACTGTTAAAAAAGCACGACTGAAGTTGTTGATGGGGAGGCCCCTATGTAGTCCGTTTCGAAGACGAAACAACGCCAGATATTTGAAAAGATCGCTGACTCATTCCACATTTCTGAACAACCCAACATACATCTTCCAGATGAAGCATTATTTTGCTTGCATTCGTTCATTCCAGTCTCCTGTCATTGCTGCTCACAATGCAGTCTCCTTTACATTGGGGAAAGCAAACATAAAATGCATTGAGGAACGCATCAACTCTGTCCGTCGGAATAACACTGACATTTGTATTGTTTCTCGTTTCAATAACTCACCTTGCACTGAAGCTAACTTTTCGTTCCTGGGGTGCTGCAATGTTCCAAACAGCACAACTCAAGCACGAGTAACTCCTCACTTTACGCTTTGGTACGTTACACCCTGTAGAAGTTTATATTCAATTTCATAATTTCACAGGCTGACATCATCATGGCTTTTGTGCACTTTCACACATTCTCCTTCGCGGGCTCCCTGTGACCTTGTCTTGTTTATATTGCCTTCAATTGAATTAGATTAGATTAGATTACATTACATTACAGTGTGGAAACAGGCCCTTCGGCCCAACAAGTCCACACCGACCCACCGAAGCGCAACCCACCCATACCCCTACCCCTACATTTGCCCCTTACATAATACTACCGGCAATTTAGCATGGCCAATTCACCTGACCTGCAGATTTTTGGATTGTGGGAGGAAACCGGAGCACCCGGAGGAAACCCACGCAGACACGGGGAGAACGTGCAAACTCCACACAGTCAGTCACCGGAGGCGGGATTTGAACCCGGGTCTCTGGCGCTGCGAGGCAGCAGTGTTAACCACTGTGCCGCCCACTGAATCCAGTTCCCCCATTCTCATCTCATATTACACGTATTTGACATCTGCTCGCTGTCACCACAATTAAAAACCCGTTTGACTTTTGTACTGCACATACACAAAGACTGTTTCCTATCACTCCGTCCTCCGCTGCTGTGACGGTATTAAAAACCACGTTTTCCTATCCTTTTCAGTTCTGAACAAGAGTTACACTAGACTTCAAACGATAACTATCTGTTTCTCAGTCTCCGCTGATGGTGCCAGACCTGCTGAGTTCCTCCAGAAATAAACAGAGCAATGTTTTAATAAAGCAAAAAACTGAGCATACTGGAATTATGAAGAAAAACAAAACATTGCAGGATAAACTAGTAGTATTAAAATTTATCATTGTGCCTGAAAGATTAACTCTATCTTTACTTCACAGATGCGCCACACCTATTTAGTTTCGCCAACAATTGTTAATGAACGAGTTACAAAGCTTTGTGACAAAGCCCCTCTTTCACGCTGTCCAACAAGGAGCGCCATACAGAAGAACGAAGCGCAGGCCATCTCCATCTTTGAGACTGATCCACTCTTTAATAAGATCATGGCTAATCATTTCGTGGACTCAGTTCCACTTACCCGCACTCTCACCTAACCCCTTCATTCGTTTATTGTTTTAAAAGTATCTATCATCGCTTTAAAAACGTTTACTGAAGTAATGTCAACTACTTGACTGGGCAATGATTAACAATCCTGTGGGCGAGGAAATCCCTTTTCAACACAGTCCTAAATATCCTCCTCGAATCTTGAGGATATGTCTTCATGTCATAGCTTTACCTTCCAAAGGAAACATACTCTCTGCATCTATCTTATATTTTCCATTCATAATTTTATATTTTGTATAAAATTCCCCTTCATTCTTTTGAATTTCCGTGAATATAATCAGTGTCTACTAACTCTATCCTCATAACCAAACCCCCTCAGCACCAGAACTAATATGAGAAACATGCTCTGCACCCTCTCTAATTCCAGTACATCTTCTCAAGTAAGGACAGCAGAATTGTACGCAGTACTCCAGGTGTGTCCTCACTAGCACCCTATACACCTGCAACATGAACTCCTTAATTTTAAACCCAATCCCTTCAGCAATGCACTGAAAGAGAACGCTAGCATAAGATGCAGAACTTGTTTTTTACTAAAACTATATGAGACTTGCATCACTAACACTACAGATCACTTAATCGTGATCAGGGAGAGAAACAGAGGGAAACGCACTCCTCCTTGGGGGACGGGAGATAAATGGGAGGTGGATGGGGCTGGGAACAATTTAGCTTAGAGTGCTTGTAGGAGGTGGGGTTAAAGTTAATAGGTCGGAGAGGCTTCAGGGCAGAGGAGAGGACATGGGGAGTACAGTGAGAGAGGGACTCACTGAGATCTTTGTAGAGAGAGGAGGAAAACTTCTTCAAGGTAGAAATCCTTGGAACATGCTTAGCAGTAAGTTTAAAATCAAGCTGGAGACAGTGAAGACTGCATATGTTGGAGTTCAGTCTTGCGAGTGTGTTACTGGAAAAGCACAGCAGGTCGCGAAGCGTCTGAGAAGGAGGAAAGCTGACGTTTCGGGCTGGAGCCCTTCATCAAGAATGAGGTTGGGAGCCCCTGGTTGGAGAGATAAACTCTGAGGTGGGACGGAGGAGAAGGTAGCCTTATTTCTGATTAAGGGCTCTTGCGCAAAACCTCGATTTTCCTGCTCCTCAGATGCTAACTGACCTGCTGTGTTTTTCCAGCAGCAGACTCTCAATCACCATTTCTGAACAATGTCGAGTTCCCTAAGTGGAGAATAATTACAACCTGACCAATTATCAGAATTTCAGTGTCATCACGATAGTCAAAATAATTTAAGTTGTTTTTTTTTGTTAGAACTGTCAAGCAGCAGAAAGAAAATACTGCTCAGTGTGCTTTCCGTAAGCTCCCCATGGGGAGATATTGCTGTGGTGGGAATGTCACTGGATTTTTAATCCAGACCCGGCTAATACTCTGGCAGCTGGTGGAAAGTAAAAGCAGTTAATAAAATGCCGAGATCTAAAATCTGGGGTAAGTAACATGGACCTTTGCTTCACCAACTTTCAGGAAGCAAATTTTACGTGCTTTCCTGGTCTAACCTAAAAGTGACACCAGACACACAGCGTGATAAACACACAATGGTCTCAGAATCAGCCAAGTAATGCACTCAATTTTATCAAACTGCTCCAAGGTTTTAAAGGAAAAAAACCGGAGAGCACACCCATCCCCATCCTCAATATTGAAATAGGGAATGGGAAACATAGTCCTTTCAACCGTGCAGAGGCCTCCTTGACGACATCTAAGAGCTTGTGGCAACATTAACAGAGCTTTCGCACAGACTGCAGAGAAACATCGGGAAAGGTGTAGGTCATTCAACATATTGAACCTCTCCTATTCTAATTCATACCAAACATCCACTCAATTCACTTTTTCCACACAGTGTACATATCCGTCATTGTGATTAATTGTCAGAAAAATATAAAAATACGAACTGCAGTAATCACTTTGGTCCATGGAACTGTCTACCCAATTCAATGATGTGATGACTGATCCTCCAGCTCCACACCATACTCTTGCTCTCTCCCCATTCCTTTGGAGTTAAAAATTATTACTTATATGCAGTGCCTTGTTTTCGACAGTATTATGTAGTGCGAATTTCCCAGTTTAACCGTCTCTGAGTGCAGACGTTTATGCTCATCTCAATGCAGAGTGGCCTGCCAGTAGGTAACACGGTAGCCCGTTTTTTTAGATGCCCCAGCCAGGAGAACTATCATCCCAGCTTCCAATCTGTCTCG
>NW_025209779.1:6216-11880 GCF_004010195.1 Chiloscyllium plagiosum
TTTCAGAGATACGTTTTATCTGCCATTGATCTGCCCATCTGACCATTTCATCCGTACCGTCCTGTAAAATCAGATCTTCCTCGTCAGTGTCAACTATCCGCCCATCTTTGTATTGAACACAAACTCATTTATCACACTCCCCCACCCCTCTCCTCATTCACATCTACATCATTTATGAATACCGAGAATAATAAGTTTAAGAAACACACAACACTAGGTTAAAGACAAAAAGGTTTGTTCGGAGGCAAGAGCTTTCTCAGCGCTGCTTCATCATCAGTTGGTTGTTTGCTTCGAACGCTATTGCCTTCCAATAAACCTGTAGGACTATAACATGGCGTTGTGTGAGTTTTAACAATTTCCCCACCAATTCAACACCATCACCTCCAAATCACAAATAATCGAGGGCACAGCACAGATCCCTGTGATTCACCATTGGACACTGACATTCTATCACCATCCTCTGTCTCGACACACTAAGTTGATTTGGATGCAAATTGGCAAGTCAAGATTTGGTCCTCGCTGTTCGCTTGTTATTCTGTTCCGCTTGACATATCTGTGGAATATCTGGGAATTCACTTTAAATATGCCTGCTAGCAGGTTTCAATGGCATTGTGTTGGTCAGTCCTCACCGTGTGATGAACTTCCTCCTTATTGCATTCTTAAATGTTGTGTCACATATCCTGCCATTACTTGAATGTGAATTAAACTTCCAGAGAGATATCAGTTCCGCTTCTACCTTTTCATCTCATTATTTGAAACTCTCGAGAAAAGAGGTGGAGTTTCCTCATCAACGAATCTTGCCATTTGAGGGATTTGGAGAATGCCGTTGCACTTCCTCTGTGGTCAGGATATTCTTCCTTCGATCGGGTCACCAAGACTATACACAATACTCCAGATCCAGTCTCACAAGCAATCCACGCAACTGCTTCAACAGTCTTCACATGTATATTCTGACTCCCTTTAAAGAAGGCCAAACTAACGTTAACTTTCATTAACATATATTCCTCTAAATAGTCGTCACATTAATTTTAGTTATGAACTCCCTGCAGGGGATGTCATAGAAAGCCTTCTGAAAAGCCTTCTGGTTCTTAATCGTCTATGCTGCAAGAAACAACTTTAAAAAAAATCTGGAGTTTATCATGTATGATTTTGCTTTCAGAAATATAGACTGGTTCTCTTCAATAAGATTATTAACTGCTAAATATCCTATATCACATGCTATTTCTTAGATTCCAACAGTTTCCTAAGGATTTGAATTTAAGTAGTCTGCAATTCTACACACGATCTGTTCTTTCCTTTGTCGATGCTTGTATTCCAGTCAATTGGTCGGTACGGTGGCACAGTGGTTAGCACTGCTATCTCACAGCGCCAGAGAGCTGGGCTCAATGCCTGCCTCGTGCAACTGTGTGTGTGGAGTTTGTCAGTTCTCCCCGTGTCTGCGTGAGTTTCCGCAGGGTGTTGCGGTTTCCTTTCACGGTCCAAAGGCGTGCACGTTAGGTGAATTGCCCATGGTGTAAGGTGAGCCGGTAAATGTAGGGGTATGGGTCTGGATGAGTTGCTCCTCCTTCGGAGGGTCGGTGTGGACTTGTTGGTTCGAAGGGTCTTTTTCCACACTGCAAGTAAGCTAATATAGTTACAACGCTTAAATGATATTTAATAGCTGTGGTTCTGTTCGCCGAGCTGGAAGTTTTTGTTGCAAACGTTTCGTCCCCTGTCTAGGTGACATCCTCAGTGCTTGGGAGCCTCCTGTGAAGCGCTTCTGTGGTGTTTCCTACGGCATTTATAGTGGCCTGGCCCTGCCGCTTCCGGTTGTCAGTTTCAGCTGTCCGCTGTAGTGGCCGGTATATTGGGTCCAGGCCTATGTGTTTGTTGATGGAGTTTGTGGATGGGTGCCGTACTAATAGGAATTCTCTGGCTGTTCTTTGTTTGGCTTGCCCTATAATGGTAGTGTTGTGCCAGTCATATTCATATTGCTTGTCGTCTGCGTGCGTGGCTACTAGAGATAGCTGGTCGTGTCGTTTCGTGGCTAGTTGATGTTCGTGGATGCGGATCGCTAGCTGTTTATATACCGGCCACTACAGCGGACAGCTGGAACTGACAACCGGAAGCAGCAGGGACAGTCCACTATAAATGCAGGAGGAAACACCACAGAAGCGCTTCACAGGAGGCTCCCAAGCTCTGAGGATGTCACCTAGACAGGGGACGTAACATTTGCAACAAAAACTTCCCGCTCGGCTAACAGAACTACAGCAACGAGCACCCGAGCTACAAATCTTCTCACAAACTTTGATATTTAATAGTCTCCATTTAACTCCAATGCCATCTGGCCTTTGCAGAATGTACAGGAAAATAAAACACAGTCATCGACAGTGCAATTAATACTCCTTTTGCTGACATGTTTCTGACGTTTTAATTTGAATTATAACCAGTTTGTCAGAATTAGTAATGCTCAATGCACCTACAATTTCAAGGGCTGCATCGTTACTGATATAAATTGTCGTTATGTCTTTCGTTCTACAAGACCTGTATGGTCACGTGGTATTTCTAAGAGATTTCTTTGTTCTTCCTCGATGAAGACAGATGCAAAGTAAACGGCTATTTTCTTAGCAATTTCCCTGTTCTCCACAATAAATTTTCCTCTCCCGATTACATATTTCCAAATTTGACTTTGTTTTAATTTAGTTTTTCTTAAAATATTGATCCGAGATTTATGCAGCATTCGTGTTCCTGTTTGTTAGCTTGCATGTCCTCTTTTTGCTTTCCTTGTCAGTTTAATGGCCGTCCATTTCTGAATCTTAAACTTCTGTGAATTTTCAGATTTCTACAATATCTGTAATTTTTCTCAAGTCACATCTGATGATTAATGTAAAGTTTTAGTTGTTATGCTAACTATCATTAAATCACTTTCCTTTCCTTTGGTGTTAGTCATGTTGCAGCTGTACAGGATGTTAGTGAGGCTGAACCTGCGGCGTTATAGTTAGTTTTGATTACTTTGTTCTGGGAAGGATGTTATTAAACTGGAAAGAGTGAAGGAGACATTTACAAAGATGATACCAAAGACTCAACGGTCTGAGTTATAGGGAGTGGTTGCACAAGCTCGGACTTTTTTTACCTTCGAGTGTATGAGACAGAGGATTACCGTATAGGAGTGTACAGACCATGACAGATATGGATACGGTGAATGCATACAATCTTTTTTCCCCGGTTTGTGCAATCATGGACTAGACAGCATTTGTTTAAGATCAGAGGAGAAAGAACAAAACGGAACCTCAGGAGCAATTTGTTTTTTTTTACACAGGGGCTGGTAAGCATATGGAATGAGCTGCCAGCGGATCTGGTTTGAGCGAGTACATTAACAACATTTAAAATGCATTTGGAAAAATGCACGGATATGAAAGGTACAGGGTACAGAAGGATATGGGCAATGGCAGGGAAATGAGTTTACTGTGAATGTACATTTTGGTCAGAAAGAACCATTCTGAGCCGAAAGGCCTGTCTCCGGGCTGTTGGACTGTATGACTCTAACAACCAGTGTTTGTCTACTACTAAATGCTATTCTGTACTTTCCTAATCCACTGGAGCTAACTTGACCCTCGAGCTTCGGGACTTCCATGATGTTTGACCATAAAGTTTAAGAATTCTATGCTGAATGCAGACACCATGTAAAATGCAAATAATTAATGTCACGTTTTCTAAAAAATTACTTTAGAGCAAGTTAAGTCATCAGTGCTTTTGACCACGCAACACCAAATCCTAAATAGCTTAGTCTGCAATTTGGTTTACAGCATAAACTTCAACCAGCATCATACATGTTTATGGAATCTACTTTTCACAGCATTAGCATAGTTCAGATGCAACTTGAGATCATTCAATACTACTACAGCACCCACAAATCTTGCGTAACTAATTTGCAGACCATATAATGCACAGGTTTTGTGCAACAGTTTGGGTTTGGATGTTTAAAACACCAATGTTATCTTCTCCTTGCTATTTGTAAGATCCACTCAAAACGATTCTGTACAAGCTGATGTAATTAGTCAGTGGTATGCACCACACACTAATAACACTGCATGGATACAACACTGTGCACTGACTACTTCCAGACACCTCACCATCCCCGCAACCCACCCACGCAAGCACTAACAGCAGGGTCATCCACATGCACCCTCACCCTTCCCTCCCTTTCTCCCATTCACGGAGAAACAGCCTGTACGAGGACAAAAATGGCCAAGCCGGGTGGTAGATTGCCCAGAATCAGTTCCCTCATCCCCTTTTCCCGCCATGTGCGGAGGACCCTGGCAGGAGTCAGAGAAGACCGGAATGATTAATATGGACATTCTCAAACATGCACGTCCGACCGACCAAGTAAGGAGAAATGTCAAACGAGGGCAATTCTCGTTTTAAAACCACTGTCTATTGCAACGTCAGCTCTTGCACTCCAAAAAGAACAGATACCTCATTGCAGAGATGCAGACACAGAAATACACAGACGTATTGGGGAAAATACCTAATTCCTAATCCAAACCTCCAACTCACCCTCAATGCCATATCTCCGTATTTTCTCGTATGCTAACATGCACAATACATCCAAGGACAGAGAGGCACACAGATACACATACAGTCACACAGAAATAGACCCAAACACAGATAGAAACACACAGGCTGATATACAGACAGAAATACGCTCACACACAAAGACAAAGACAACATACACACATTCACGCACGGAGACACAGACGTTAGTGTCACTAAGACACCAATCGACACGTTTTTGATTTATTAGCGGATCAAGGGTTCTAGCGAGAAGGCAAGAGAATGATGTTGACAAACATAAAATAAATTATTAAACGGAATATCGATGCTCGTGTGGTATTATGCGCTCTGGTATTCCCTTCCCAAGCTAGGAACGGAAGCCGAGTTTGATACATCCTTGATTGATACAGTCAGTGGAAATGTGGGACAGGTTTAGAGGGTGGATTGGTTTCTGTTTATCAGTCGGTAGATCATCAGACTCTTGATCTGAGGGCCCAAGGTTCGAGTACCCGCTCGGGCGACCTTCTTTTTTTGGGCGGCACAGTGGCTGAGTGTTTAACACTTCTGCCTCATTATTGACCCATCAATACATTTCTGAAAGTGCATCAGCTGGATAAATATTTTCTCTTCTCAGGGAGACTAAAGGTAGCGAATACGTTTTATTATTAAGAAGTATTGATATTAGAACATAGAACATAGAAGAATACAGCGCAGTACAGGCCCTTCGGCCCTCGATGTTGCGCCGATCCAAGCCCACCTAACTTACACTAGCCCACTATCCTCTGCACATGGTCCACTTTTGTGTCCAGTTCACATGATTGTATATTCTAACACAGAGAGGGAGAAAAGTCTTATATGCCTGTGAAGCAGCAGCCTATTGGTCCCTCTCCCTTACTTAGTCCTTCCTGAGAAGCAAGTATGGGAGCAGAAAATCTCTCAGTCACCTTTAACACTCGTGAAGGATTCCTGATTAGGATTCATTGGAATCTCTCCATTTCTTGAAATAAAGTGGATTCTGCGAAATCCAACTGTTCTGTGACGAAATCCCATTACCAACAGCTTGATTAAGCAGAATTACTTCCAAGACAGAATAGAATTTGGGTCAGTGAATCATTTTACTATTTGTTATGA
>NW_025209779.1:14805-17504 GCF_004010195.1 Chiloscyllium plagiosum
TGACTCTGGGCATTTTAAAGAGGATCTCATTCGGCATCTCAAGCTGGCTCCACACGGATATCTGGAGGTCGATCAGCCCTTCGAAACTACTGAACAAGAAGAAGGCAGCCATTCCAACCTGCTGCCTGCTATTCAGGAAAAGAAGGCGTCTGGTCAGCACATTGTGCTGTTAAACATAGTCCGATCGTCCAATCAGACCCATGGACCTGTCTCATGGGAACAGGAGGTGGTCATTCAGCCCCTTGAGACATTTATCCAGGAACAGGAGGATGTCACTGATACTCCAACATGACAAACCAATGGAGCAGAAACTGCAATCAGAGACCTCTCCACAATGTTCCTCGTGGCTCTATTTCCTGTGGAACACATGAAATTTTGACTGGAGTGCTGGCAGTAGGGAAGGAAGCAAAATGTTTTGTTTCAAATCTCAAAAAAGCTAATTCCATCTCAGAGAAGAGAGACATATGTTATCCAAGAATGTCAGAAGCTGTTTTCGAAAGAAGGTATTGTGGCTGCTGTCAGGATTGTGGAGAACGTGACATTCGGTGCACGATTAGACATCAACTGCACTGTATTAATGTGGTGAGAGTTTATTCAAGCGTGGACGTCCACCTCTCTCAATCGACATGGCGCGTGGGGATGGGATAGGGACATATCTTCACAGGAACTTAACCTATCGAGAATCATGTATCCAGAGTAAAAAACGAAACATGTAATTTATCATCTTTCAGTGTTTGTTTAGATCATTATGAGCTATTGTTCATCACCCTCAAGTTTCAATGTAATCCCCTCGTAATCTCTCACAGCACGACAGTTTAACCTTTATTAACTCCTCATGGTACTACCGTTCCAGGGATGTGTCTGATGAAACTTCTTTGCATTCTCTCTGTGGCAGGAAGATTATATCTTAAAAAGGAGAGAAAATCTGTACACAAAACCCTAAACACTGCGTCAACAATACTTTCATGTTTTTAATCATAGGAATTCTTTTCCCTCAAGTACCCGCTGCAGTTTTTCTTATGGCGTGAAGAGCCATTCTTTCTCTATGCACTATGTCTGATGGGGAATTTACAAGTTCCTTACATATGTATGTCAGCATCAATAACGTCAGCACCGGAGCTGTCTATGGAGATGGCCTTCAGTCTCGAGAACGGACGAAAGTGAGCTGTATAAACATGGGAACCAGGCAGAGCAGGGAGATCCCTTTGCTTTTGTTCACGGGATGTGTGCAGCCCTGGTCAGGCGAGCACGTTATGCCTATCTTGAATTGAGTGGCTGTTTCAGCCAAATCACAGAACAGAAAAGAGTAAAACAAATTGATGTGGGTTTGTAGTGACACGTAGACCTGGCCATGGAGGGATGACACATTGTCTTCTCCAAAAGACATGAGGCAAGCACATGGGCTTTTTCCTCACAAATATGATGGCTTCATTTCAATTGCATCAACTTCCTTCATAATATGTTATCAGGTTATTATTCTGTGCATCCAAATTATGTGTAAATGACTTGAGCACAGTACGCTGTCATCCTGTCTGACAGAGTCTGTGCAGGAAACAACGTAAACACCTCAAGTACAATTATTTTTAATGGACACATGTTTAAAAGGGATTTGAAACAGATGTATCCAGATTTAAGAAGGGCACTGATTATGATGTATTCAGAAGTTGCACTGAGGCTGAGGAGATGCCTGGGATATGATAGTGGTGGTACTGGGCAGGATTGTTGAGTGGGGCGGATGTGGCAATGTAAATCTGTGCACAACTAAAAGGGTTATGGTATTTGAGAAGAGTGTGCTTCCTCCTCGCATATCAATGAGTAATTTCTAAATAGTAATTTGCTCGTTTTAATTAATAATGTTGTGGTTCTGTTCGCCGAGCTGGAAATTTTTGTTGCAAACGTTACGTCCCCTGTCTAGGTGACATCCTCAACCATGGGAACCTCCTGTGAAGCGCTTCTGTGGTGTTTCCTCCAGCATTTATAGTGGCCTGTCCCTGCCGCTTCCGGTTGTCAGTTTCAGCTGTCCGCTGTAGTGGCCGGTATATTGGGTCCAGGTCGATGTGTTTGTTGATGGAGTTTGTGGATGAGTGCCATGCTTCTAGAAATTTCCTGGCTGTTCTTTGTTTGGCTTGCCCTATAATGGTAGTGGTGTCCCAGTCGAATTCATGTTGCTTATCGTCTGCGTGTGTGGCTACTAAGGATAGCTGGTCGTGGCGTTTCGTGGCTAGTTGATGTTCATGGATGCGAATCGTTAGCTGTCTTCCTGTTTGTCCTATATAGTGTTTTGTGCAGTCCTTCCATGGGCTTTTGTACACTACATTAGTTTTGCTCATGCTGGGTATAGGGTCCTTCGTACTGGTGAGTTTTTGTCTGAGGGTGGCTGTTGGTTTGTGTGCTGTTATAAGTCGTAGTAGTCGCAGTAGTCTGGCTATCAGTTCTGAAATGCTCCTGATGTATGGTAGTGTGGCTCGTCCTTTGGGTTGTGGCATGTCTCGTTCCGTTGTCTTTCTCTGAGGCATCTGTTGATGAAATTGCGCGGGTATCCGTTTTTGGCGAATACCTTGTCCAGGTGTTCCTCTTCCTCTTTTTGCAGTTCTGGTGTGCTGCAGTGTGTTGTGGCCCTTTTGAATAGTGTCTTGATGCAACTTCGTTTGTGTGTGTTGGGGTGGTTTTTTACAGATTTTTACAGATTAGATTACAGT